>NC_064243.1:122732500-122835000 GCF_003254725.2 Canis lupus dingo
GTGGGATGGTTGCCATTTGCTCAGCCACTCATCCATATTACACCATGATTTTATAAACATATTCTGAGGTCTGGTCATTGTGGTAGGTACAGTTGAGAAAACATTACATTATGCTCTGAACAGAGTGCATTTGGCTTACTCAGTTCTGGGCTCCAGGCTCTAAAAATGTCATTGGTTATCAGGAAGATATTTTGAGAAGCGTGGCCAGGATAGAGAAGAGATGCAATGCCATGCCTTCCAAGTAATGAAGAAGGTTTCTGGAATGGAGAAGTGAAAACGACGAGGTGATAAGGTTTCTGTCTTCACGTACCTGAAGGACTTACGCGGGGAAGGGGAAGCCATGCTGAGTTCAGTGGAAAGTGACTCTCAGCTCAGAATACAGCAGAAACTCCTAGTAATGAAATTTGTCCACCAAGGAACAGTCTATCTTTTTGCGGTATTATTCAAGCAAAAATTAAATGATAACAGATAAGAGATGTTGGATTTGGTGGAAGACTAGACTGGATTCAATTACATTACCGTGCGGTGCCCCTCACACTGAAGTATTCCAAGGACGCTGCTTTCAAGCAACTCACCCCCTGGGATGTAAGGCAGGTGCACAAGAGACACCGATGTCAAAAAAGGTAGAATGTGTTCCGGTAGTAGAGACGTGTCTGCTAGAATTTGTCTGCCTGGGCTTGAATCTTGGCTTGATCATTTGCCTGCTTCAATTCATTGAGCCTCAGTTTCTTTATTTGTAAAGCAGGGTTGTAGTGATAGCAACCACATAGTCATTCAGCAGAGAGCTTGGCATACAGGGCTGGGGATTAATATTGTTATACAGGAGGAAAAAGGGGATCCCTGGGTGGCGCAGCGGTTTGGCGTCTGCCTTTGGCCCAGGGCGCGATCCTGGAGACCCGGGATCGAGTCCCACGTCGGGCTCCCGGTGCATGGAGCCTGCTTCTCCCTCTGCCTGTGTCTCTGCCTCTCTCTCTCTCTCTCTCTCTGTGTGACTATCATAAATAAAAAAAATAAAATAAAATAAATAAAATAAGGAGGAAAAAAATGCAGTAAGTGGGGCTTCGGGTTTCTGTTCCCAAGTAGTCTGGCTGGGAATGGAGAGTGGGGAGGAAGCAGGAAAGACTTCAGGTAGCAGAGCCCTGAAAAGGACGGGCTCCTCTCATGGTCTGTTTAGTGCTTCCTTCCAATTCCGAGTCTAGGCTAGATTTATTTGTAGACTTCTTTCTCATCCCAAACAAATTCTCCTAAGGCCAAGTTAATGCAAACAGCATGTGAAAGGCCTCTTGGGCTTTGGCTGTTCAGTGGGGCGAAGTGCTGAGATGTGTGAATGGCAGCATATCCAGCCCTTAGGGAATACTTTCCTGGAGGGAGCAAGGAACAAGGGGAAATGCCAGGGAAACCAGCACAGGATACAGATGGGGCGCAGGTGCCACATGCTGCATCCAGTCAGCTTGTCTGGCCCCAGGATGTGAGGGCTGAGATGGTGAATCTTACTGAAATTTAAGATTCTCTCCTCATATCAGGTTTCTTTCCTGCATACTTACCTGTGCTCTGCAACTTCTTTCTCACCACTTCAGAAAACATTAATGAAAAATGGTCTTAATTTCTATACTTCAGAGCTTAATTCTTTCAGCTCAGACATCAGTAGCACTCTTAAATTTCTTTCACTCCGGGCTCTTAAAGTGCTTTCCTGGAACTGAGGTCTGTTCCGAGTGAACAGATTCTGGTGGGTTTTGACATCACAATAAAAAACATTTATATGAATAACAGCATTAACTACACTTAGCATGTTGCCAAGCACTGTCCTAGGCACTTTAGACAGAAGAATCTAATTCTCTGATTCTGAATTCTCCTAACAGTTTTGTGAGATGGACAGTGTTGTGAGCAAATGGAGGTGTGGAGTGATAAGGCAACCTGTTCAAGGTCACCCAGTAAGCCCTGGAGCGAGCATGTGAACCCCGTAGCGTCATTCACATCATCCCACTATAGCAGAGGCATCAGTGTCTCAGCTGGATCCCTGCACACTGACTCACCTTGAGGACTTCCTACTGCAAATTCTTCCCCTGAGGGCTTTGTTGACCATTAACATGCTTGGGTTACAAACTGATCAAAATTGTTTGGGAGTTTTCCTCTGGAACATCCCTAAATTAATTACAGATAGAAAGTGGGGATAAATAGTCCAGTGCTTTTACCCACCAGGTTGGAGAATGCTAAGGCATGTTCTCTGCATCATCCCTCAGAGGTATCCAACAGGACGGAGACCCAGTTGCTAATCATAATAACCTGCTCACTAACACACTTTTCCCCTTTCCCTTCCTTCCCTTCCTTACTTCCCTATAGGCATCATCAGGGATTTCTTCCCAGATAAACTCCTGGCACACAAATCCTTGTCTCAGTCTGTTTTGTGGGAAACCCAGCCCAAGATATAGACTCTGCCAATCCTTTCTATCTCTCTCTTTGAATATTTTTTTTGACACTTCATATTTCAGTTTTCTGACTCTCTGAATCCATAGAAAGTGATTTGAGAATTTCCTGTGGCAAACTGCAAAACCGGCCACAAATTATGCAACTCCTTCGCCATATAATTTACTTTGGCCAATGGGATATTGGCCAAAAAGTGATACAACCTGAGACTTGAAAAGCGACTGCGCATTACAACTTCTTCTCTTGCTGTTGTTAGAATCCTGAGGCTACCATGTGAATAAGCCTGAGCTAGCTTGCTGGAGGATAAGGGGCCACATGGAGGGGAACTCAAGTCCCTGGCCTCTGGTCTGTCAGCAATCTGAATGAGGCCATCCTAGACCATCAACAGATGAGAGAGCCCGGAAGGAATCAGCCAAGCTAATGTAGACCAGAAGAACTACCCAGTCAACCATGGGTTTGATGAGAACTGATGGGAACTGATAAACATTTGTTGCTTCAAGCCAATAAACTTTGGGATAGTTTATTATATGCCAAAAACTAGCAGATATATTTCCACTGATGTCATTAGGAAGTGCTGAGTTGTGCCTGTCTGTTTCCCTACTGCTATGGCCTGCCAAGATCTGTGATCTATCTGCATACGTGGATAGAATGAAGATGTTCTGGAGGAAAGAAATTTATAACCAAGCTCTGACAAATGTCTTTTTCTGCTTTTCTTTGAGACATAATACACCACCATAATGTATACCTTATTAATATTTTCAAATACAGTTTTTGTAGTTCAGTTCCCAGAGATAGCTAGATGATTTTCATGCCTGAAATAATGGTTTGGGGTCCTGATCCCACCCCCAAAATTGCTGTGAGAAGCAGAGAATTGGATAACATGACAAACAGTTACAAGTCTCATCCCTTTTGAACTTCATAGTCTCTCCAGTCTCCATTCCTACAGCATCTGGAAAAATCCAATAGATTTCGTATCTGTAAATTCTAGCAAGGCTTGGAATATATGCTTTGAAAGGAAGATTTCATTACTAGTAGTGCCAGAAATGTGGGTTTGTTTTCACTGTCAGCAAATGTAATTTAAATCATTAGGACTTTGAGATTCATGGCCTAAGTCCCTCTGGCAACATATCAGCCTTCCAGATTTTGATGAAGTGTTTATAAAAGGTGTTAGGAATCAGTAGGATTTGTGTGGCCCATGGTAGAGTAAGGAAGGAAAAACACAATGGAAAGGAAAGGGACTGGGAGACAGAGAGAGTGAAGGAATGCTATCAAGAGGCCTCTTCCATTTGGAAGCCTTTTTCAGATTAGGAAAATAAGATCAGGACTCCCTCTGAAGTCGCTCTTGCATTTGTTTAGTCTTTAATCCTACTGAGACTACATATGCAGAAGAGAAGAGTCTCAGTATCTCCATCCTCTAGTGCATTTCTCTGTCCCTCTGTTGCATTATCTTCACCTTGCACCTGGGAAGACCCATATTTCACTTCTGGAAGATGGGCTGAAAGTAACTGCTAAATAGTGAAATTGTTTTGTTTTTAAAGATTTAATTTACTCATGAGAGACACACAGGGAGAAGCAGAGACACAGGCAGAGAGAGAAGCAGACTCCCTGCAGGGAGCCTGATGTGGGACTCGATCCCAGGACCCCAGGATCATGCCCTGAGCAAAAGGCAGATGTTCAACCATTTACCACCCAGGTGCCCCAATAGTGAAATTGTAATAGTGGTGAACCACATCATGCACTTGGATACAAACTGTAGGACATCAAAGCTGAGAGTGAAAAAGGGGACTTGGCTTAAGACAAGCCAGATTGATGAAAAAACGAGCTAGAAATCATTTCTCCCTCTCCCAACCTTTCCTGGTTCTTTCTGTCCCTAACCTCCGACTAGAAGTTGTGTGTTTGTGAATGTCCCTTAAATTCTGAGTTGGTGCAAACTTTGTGATTTCTGCTCCAGCAGAAACATGCACTTCCCCCAGGAAAGTGACATAGTGATGAAAAAGGACAGTAGGGGCAGCATTTCACCTTTTAAGAATACGTCCTTTCCCAATTTGATTGACTCATACAACATTGTCAGGTTTTCTGTTTACAATAGAGAGAATTAGGAAACAAAAATATGTCACTTTTCCTTTTTTTCTTTACAGTAGGACAAGTGTAATGATAAATGTTAATTGACACTGGATAATTGATACTGGAAGACAGTTGGATGTGGAGGGTTCAGGGTCACCTGAAGGGGTGCCCACCACTCATGTCTAGCAATTTGTAGTCAAGAAAGAACATGGACCCAGTGTTCAAGAAGAAGAAGAAGAAGAGGAGGAGGAGGGGGAAGAGGACGAGGCGGGAGGAGGAGGAGGAGGAGGAGGAAGAGAAGAAGAAGAAGAAGAAGAAGAAGAAGAAGAAGAAGAAGAAGAAGAAGAAGAAGAAGAGAAGGAGGAGGAGGAGGAGGAGGAGGAGGAGGAGGAGGAGGAGGAGGAGGAGGAGAAGGGGAGGAGGAGGAGGAGGAGGAGAAGGAGAAGAAGGAGAAGAAGGAGAAGGAGAAGAAGGAGAAGAAGGAGAAGAAGAAGAAAGGCGGCAGATATCTGGATTTTTCTATGAAAAATATTTTATTTATTTACTTATTTAACCAGGAAGATCCTGAGTTTTAAGAATTCACATGTACCAGACCAGGGCATCTCAAATGACTTAGAAGGACAGCTGATGCCCATGGAGCATACGTGCTGTTCATCCTATTCTCAGGGCCAACTGCTTTTGGTTCAGGCAAGAGCCTTCCTAGGCTTATGGGAAGTAACAAAAAACAGGAAGAAAAACACATTCAGATTTTATTTATAACATGCATTAGCTTTATTTCAGAACATAAATAATTCCTTCCAAATACTGAGGTGGAAAATCCATTTCAGCTTATCTGCTGAGCTCAAGGAGAGTGACCTGTGCAGGGAAGGCTTATTTATACAATTTTACTTTCCCTCAAAGCATTTCCTGTATGTGGAGAGTTAATTGTTCCACTGAGTTTCCCTTTGACTGTATTTCATCTGCAGACAACCACGGAGAGCAAAGAAGTCGGCAGGGTCACAAGCCAAGTAAAATGGTGTTTGGGCCTGTCAGTATGACGATGACTCTATATCAGAAGGAGAAATAATTGTCCTTCATCTTTCCTTCTGGGTGATCTGTTGCTGAGGGGACTTGCTCTTAGAGAGGATACATGCTTCATAAACATGCCTGTTTGGTGAACACAGTCATGAAAGGGGTGGATTGGGCTGACTCTGTAGGAGCTTTTCCACTAATGCCTAAGCCACTCTGGAGACAGAGTAAATGCTCTCATGTCGGACACTGAAGTGAGAGTATTTCCAGGAATTCTGGGTTCTATTCTGCGCACAGTTGGAAAAAAAAAATGGAACATTGTGGTCAAGTTCAAGTGGGAAGTGGGATCATTCTGTACTCTGTGTTTGGTTCTACCGTGTCTGAGTTAGGGATCACAGAAGTGGAGAGTTTCAGTTGGATCCCAAAGGGAACAATCTAACTCTATTTGTAAATTCTGACCAACACTAAAGTTATCATTGGAGACTTGTCACTGAGTGTGCAGGTTCAAAGAGCCCATCTGTTGACACGAAAGGGACTAACATTTTCACCTTCTTTATAATATAACCATATACCAATTTGCACCATCAACACCCAGTTTGACATCTCATTTCTGATTATGATTTCTTATTACTAATTTCCTTTGTAGATTTAAGCTTGGCTCTAGTGTGCTGCTGGGTTCATTCTGGCACAACAGTAGCCAGGTTACATTAGGCAATGAGATTTGATTCATTCCTCTAGGATTTTGAATCCTCTTTATATTTGGCCTATTTGCAACGAGTAATTAAATTAACATGCAAACACCCATATTCTTAATGTTGCGCTGTTGGTGAGAGAGATCCAAGCTTACAGTTTATCCATCATTGCTGTGAACACAATACAGCATCAACTACATTTACAAAGTCAGATTCTCTTTAATAGTGATTGTCTGCCCGAATAATTATTGTGGATTTGTTTTAACATGCATTCTAGAAGAGCCACACATTTTTATTCTGAACAGCCGTTCTGTATATGTCTTGGTTGATTGGCTTTAGATTAGCCATTTAATGAAAATAAAATGTATTTGGAGAGCTTCGATGCCACTGTCAGTTTATCAAGAGCTCTTCAGACATAAAAATGAAATCATTTGGTGGGTTCCTCTCCCTTAATGGGAAAGTCATGCTACAGGCAACTCCTTGGGATAATGAAGGGAGCTGAGTGTAAAATGTAAACATGCAATTAGGGAGGCCTGGCTGTTTGGTGTGTTTATCTACTGCATAATTCTCTGAACTAATTAATTTTATGCTAAAATGTTTGAAATCTAGATAATTCAGGCCTGATTTGATTGCCTATCTATTAAAAAAGATAATACCTCATATCAAACGTTCATCCTTTGGTAAGCAGGTTGCTCCTGGGTGTTGGGAAACTTTAGTGTTTGGTCTCGGACTAGATTGAAGTGGGAGGAAGACCTGCCATGCTAGCAAGGTGTTTGTGAAATATCTTTGCATATCATTCCATTTCAGTCTAGAATTAATACACTGAAGCCTCCTGGGTGGTCAGAAGGGTTTTATGAATCTCAGGTATGTAAGAAAGAAAGGTAAACTCTCTTCTCTAACTTTTCACCTCTGCATTCTGAAAAGCTGATTTGTCTAAGACATTTGGAGAGGGTAGGTCCTCTGCATGTCTCAGGCCCAACCCTTGGAGAGATGTTGTATCTGAGATTAATTTTATCTGAAAATTGGTGGTCCCTGAATGTTGTGATTAATGGGCATTAAATAGTATTCTAGATCTTAAATTATTGACAAACTGATATTTGAGAGTCCTCAACTTGCAATTTATTTCTTTGCATTTATTGCCTCCTTCTAAGCAAGATCTCATATAGGCTTCAAATGCTCCTGGGAGGGCCTTTCCTCTCATTTCTAGGACCTGTTCTGATATTGCATTTGATTGAATTTTGGAAGTGGCTTGGGTGATTTCCAGGCTGGCTTGGAGTTAGGAGTTTGGAGTTAGAGGGTAAAATCACCAAGAAGACAGTACATATCCTCCATGGTAAAGACAAGCCAGAGGGTCCTGATTTACTCAAGTTTGTATTTCACCTTTGTCATAATTGTTCTAATGACACTATAACAAGAAGCAGATGGCCTTCCTTACAGGAACCCTCCAGAAACCATATGGCATGAACATCTGAGACAAGCAGGGGGCTGTTAGCAAGGGGAACATTAACAGAGAGAAGGACCATAGACTCTGACCCGTTAAAAGCTCTGAGGCTCATGCTGAGCCACACACCCATTTTGGGGGCCTGTTCAGCCAGAAATGACCACCGCAGCCTCTGGTCAGTGGGGTATCTCTAAAAAACCTGCCTCTTGGGCTAGAAACAGAGATCTTCCTCTTGGTCTCACTCCTTATGGCTTTCTGTATCATACTGAAGATGATGGTTTGCAAGGGCATAATCAGCTGTGAAAGGTGTGGATGTGGCATGGCTGCCAGGAGTGGCTCCAATATGACAGATATAAGGCAATCACATTTGAATTGTTTGTAGCCCAGAAAAATGGTTAAAAGAATAAAAATGTGTATTAAATATGTGTGATAAAAGTATTCATAGAGCAACATTTAAGCTTTGAACATAAATAATAGTAAGTATTGAACTAAACTGCTGACTGTTGAATTCCTCTGGGTTAGGTCTCAAGCATGTTTCTTCGTTATCTTCTTTTCTACCCTTTTAGTAGTTTATACTGTTCATTCTTGTGGTGTTTGACACCTTCTGGTCACCACTGATGCTTCCACATTGCCAGGCTGGAAGCGTCTTCTGAGCAACAAAAAACACATATCTACCTACTTGCCATGTCTGCCTGGAGACATCTGAAAGTCAGTATGTGCAAAATGAAGACTTTGACTCCTCCCAGACTTGTTTTCCCACATTTCCTATCTCAGTAAATGTCACCGCCCTCCACTTAATTATTTAAGCCAGGAAATTGTCTTTGTTTTCTCCTTTTCCACCTCCCTTCATACTCAAGTAATTATCAAGCCCAAATATATGGTGAACTTGTCCTTTTCCCTCCAAGCTCAATGCCACCATGCTTATCAAAACCACTGCCACTGCTTTTTTGATTCACAATCACAACCTGCCAAATCTCTCTGCTCTGCCTATTTCCAGTCCTTTTGCCATATAATAGTCACCATTATTTCTTATAAATATGAATCAGATGACATCTCTCCCCTGCTTAAAACCTTCCAGTGATGTCCTAGAAGGTGCTGCCTCTTTCTGTGATTTTACCTCAAATCATAGCCCCACATTCATCCCACTCCTCCGAGTCCTCTCTCCTCCCCAATGTCACTCCATGTGGCCCTGAAACTAGCATATTGCCCAGTTATCTTGGCTTAAACATCAGTTCCTCACAGGCTGCCTTGTCCACCTGTCTATTTAGTCCCCTTATCCTTGCTATTCTCTGCAAGCACCACACTTCCTTCATTGCCTGCACCACAACGTGAAAGCACATATTTGCTTGATTCCTGGTATATGTTGTCTTTCCCACTGGACTATAAACTTAGTGAGAGCAGGAGACATGTCTTTCTTTTAAATTTCATCTTTGAGTAAATGAAGTGCCTGCATTGTTTTGGTAGCATAACTTTTAACTTTTTATTTTGGTCACTTAAAAACCTGTTAAAAATCAGTTCCTCTTGGGACACCTGGGCTGCTCCACAGTTGAGCACCTATCTTCGGCCCAAGGCATGATCCTGGAGTCCTGGGATTGAATCCCACGTCGGGCTCCCTGCATAGAGCCTGCTTCTCTCTCTACCTATGTCTCTGCCTCTCTCTCTCTCATGATAAATAAATAAAATCTTAAAAAAAAAATCAGTTCCTCCAAGAAAACATTCTCTATTTCAAGTTATCCCACCGCTGGGTTACCTTTAGGGACTTCTTGTCAATCTGGCCACTAACTCATGGAAACCCTGGGGATGCAGGAGCACTCACTGTCAGAAAATGGTTAGGAATCATTTCTGGATAATAATATGTATGGGTCCTGAATATGTGCCAGGCGTTTTATAAGTGTCACAACAAGTTGATGAGGGGCTGTATTCATCTGAGTCCCAGCAAGAAATCAATGGTAATGCAAAAGGAATTTAAATAACTGGCTACTTACAGTGATTTAAGTTAAGGGAATAAAAAGTTATGTGGAGACCTCTGAGGTATTTACAGTGGTAGAGAGATGTCATCACTCTGTAGGGTGCATGATGCTCTGCCCTAGTCCCTTGTTCAGACCTGGAGGACTCATCCCCCTGGCTGATGGCAGTGCCACTAACTAATAGGGTGGCTGGGAATTGCTTTAGCTGAAGACAGCCATTTGCATCCAATATCTGCTCTGAATAAGGATAGCGGCTTGGTCCCTTCCTGACAACTGAAGATTCAACCCAATTTCAGAGATGTCCATAGAGTCAGCAGAAATCTTCAACTGCAAACTCTTTCTGCCCAATCCTGATTCATTTCTTTCCTCACAGAGGTTGATCCTAAGAGTTTTTTCCATTAAGCTACTTATTATGAATCTACATTTCAAAGTCTTCTTCTTAAAGAACCCAATTTAGAGCATCCTCTTGGCCTGAAGATAAAGTACCAAATTTCAGTGAATGCTGTAGCGTTGTAAGAGGGACTGCATGATAGAAGTTTTGGTCACAGATTAAACAAACAAACAAACAAACAAACAAACCCTAAAAACAAACAACCAACTCAGTGACTGTCCATGTTGCACCTTCAGGGAGTGGAAGGAGAAACAAATACCCTATACCGTGACCTCTTTTTCTTCTCACTCTCCACCTTTCTGCTACTGTCTTGCATCTGCCCAATACAACTGGAAGCTGGAGTTTGAGGGAGCCTGAGTGAGGCATTTCTGGAAGATAAGCTTCCTGGGACAGAAAGCTGGGCAGAGAAGGGTGGAGGGCCAATCTGTAGGGGAAAAGGGAGAACCATCACAGGTGGGTACTATTACTGTTCCTTGTTTACAGATGGGGAGATAGATAAAGAGATATAACCCGAATAAGGTCATGCAGCTTGTAAAGGATAGAGCTAGAATATGGACCTCAAAGTTGATGCTCTATTTTAAAACATTTTATTTATTTGAGAGAAAGAGAGAGAACTAGCGAAAGTACAAATGGTGGGGAGGGGCAGAGGGAGAGGAAGAAATAGACTCCCCACTGAGCAGGGAGCCTGATGCGGGGGTTCGATCCCAGAATCCTGAGATCATGATCTGAGCCAAAGGCAGACTCTTAACTGACTGAGCCACCCAGGAGCCCCAAGGTCTATGCTCTTAATGCTATCTCTCTATCTATAAAGTCTGCTTTGATTTCCAGTACTTCTTTCCCTCCTAGGGCTTAGATATTCTTTGCACACCAAGACTGACCTTTCTATTTCTTTTGCAATCCTCTCATTCCAATACACAAAGTCATTTTGGCCAGTCTCTGTAAGACCTGAGAACTGGTGAGAAAAATTAGAAATTGAACAAGTCATGTCATCAAATCCTTGCTAAGCATACGTCCATGACCACAGCCCTGGGTGAATTCTGTTTCGTTGACCAACAGCATTGATTTCCAGAATAAAATATCAAACAGTTGTTTGAACTGTGAAATCCTAATTATGTGAAATGTCTGATGTGAAACCCCAGCATGTTATCTTCCAGGCAGTAAGGCTTCTACTCAGAAAGGGCCTATAACTTAGAGTGAATCTACAGTTAGTCTTAACAAAGGTATCCTAATTCATGGCTTGTTTATTGATCTCCCCTGTTGTGTTGACCAGCCTTAGAGCTTGTTTCAGTCAGCACCTCCTTCAAAGAAAGCTCTTTTTATGTGGGGCACCTGCAGAAATAAGCCAGCCTAATTGGAGCCTTACACTTGGTCTCCAGAGGGCAGGGATCTCTGCCGAGACTGACTGGGATAAGAGGAGGAGGGGTTTCTCCAATAGAATTTTGGAAAAGGAATCATGGTAGATGCTGATATTTCAGTCGTTGTTGTTGGTTTGTTTGTTTGTTTGTTTGTTTGTTTTTCTGGAGGCAATGATGCCATGGTCCTGTCACGGGTCACTGCTCAATATCTGAAAAGGAGAAGATCCTGGTAGGGAGACCAGGCAATGGGACAAGGTCAGGAGTTGCCCTTTAGGTTCTCCTTTTCTCTGTTCCTAGAACTCATAGTGTTTTCACCTTTGGATTCTTGTAACTGACTATTCCTTTGCTTCGGATGGTTTCCTCAGTCCTAGTGTAGATGATTGATTCTCCTCATCCAAGTCTCTGCTCAAATGTTGCTTCCTCAAAGAGGCCCTCTCTGACCACCTTATAGAAAGTGTCTCTATCCTCTTGCACATTCTCAATTCTACTTCCCAGTTTTATTTAGTCACGTAACTTATCATTTATGAAATTATCTCACTTACATCTCTCCAGTTAGAATATTTGCTCTGCAAAGCCAGATACTCTGTGTTTTTCCGTGTATGTTGAGTATAGTAGATGCTCAATATATATTTCTTGAGTGAATGAATGATTGAGTAAATGAATGAACTGCAGGGGCCATGCCTGTCATCACAGAGACAGCTGGTCAGGTGGGTCTGTTTTCCAATCCAACAGGCCAATTTTGAGACTCTAGCTCAGACTCTCTCTTTCAGAGAGGCCCCTGAGATGAGGGAAGTTTTAAATTAAGTCAAAAGGGATACAACTTGGTGGGGGATAAAAGGAGAATTTTACTGCTTTCCTCAACTCCAACTGAAAATCATTTCTGAGGCAAAATTTTCAAGCCCACTACTTTGGCTATTTTATAAGTCATCAGACGGTCTGTGGTGGATCTTGGTTGACATGAGACTAAACAAATGCAATGCCCTAATTAGCTTCTGCATGGAGGCTGCATCCAACGCTGAGCCAAGAGCAATTCATTGTGTGTGCTGGACAGTGTGTGAAGAGGAGTAATTGGCCAGGATTGGAAAAGGATAAATTTAGTTTAGGTATTTGGGGGAAAAAAAAGTGCTTTGTCAGATAAATCAGGCAGTGGAATGATCTGATTAATGAACATGAAATAATAATTTGATGCTTTGTAAAGAGGGCTAGAGACACTGAAGGGAGAATGAATGAGAAATTGGGGGAGAAGAGGAGACAAAAAAATTTTGTCATTCTGCATTGTTTCTATCATCAACCTCTTCAAAGGGAAGCGGAAGCTCACACGTTGATAAGTTTAAAAGAGTGTAAAATCTCACTTAAAACTGGTATTAAAATACATATTATGCTTTAAAAATTTTTTAATTAAGGTAAAGTGCATTTGGTAAAGTTTACAAACTGCATTAGTCTTAAACATAAAGCTCAATTAATTTTTATTTATATAAGAATCACCCAGAGAAAGACATAAGAAGCACCATAAGAAAGACATTTCCAGCACCACAGAAGCTCTCTTTTTTGCCTCTTTCTTGTTAATCTCCAGAGATAATAACTGTCTTGAATTTTATCCCCAGAGAGTAATTTTGTCAGTTTTTGAACTTTACATAAATGGAATCATACAGTATGTCCTTACGTGTCTGGCTTTTTTTGTTTAGCTTAATATTTGTGAGATTTATCCATGTTACTACATGTTAGTGGCTTACCCTTTTTTTTTTCTTTCATTCGTTTGTTCCTTTCTTTAAATTAGTTTCAGAGGTAGAATTTAGCGATTATCAGTTGCACATACCACCCAAGGCTCACTACCTCAAGTGCCCTCCTTAACACCCATCATCCAGTTACCCCTCCCCGCCACTGACCCCCCTCCAGCAGCTCTTAGTTTGTTCCCGAGTTCAGTGTCTTACGGTTTTCCTCTAGCTCAGTTTTCATCTTATTTTATTTTTCCTTCCCTTCCCACATGTTCATCTGTTTTGTTTCTTAAATTCCACATATGAGTGAAATCATCTGATATTCATCTTTCTTTGACTTATTTTGCTTAGCATAACACCCTCTAGTTCCATTCATGTCACTGCAAATAGCAGATTTCATTCTTTTTTTTTTTAAGATTTTATTTATTTATTCATGAGAGACACAGAGAGAAAGAGAGAAAGACAGAGAGAGAGAGATGCACAGACACAGGCAGAGGGAAAAGCAGGCTCCCTGCAGGGAGGCCAACATGGGGCTCAATCCTGACATGTGACTCAATCCCAGGTCTCCAGGATCACACCCTGGGCTGAAGGCGGCCCTAAACCACTGAGTCACCAGGTCTGCCCGCAAGATTTCATTCTTTTTGGTGGCTGAATATTACTATTATATATATATAATATATATTAGTATAATATATATTTATTATATTATGTTATTAGTATATGTGAACTATTAGTAGTAGTGGTATATCTATATCTATATCTATATAAATCACATCTTGTTTATCCATTTATCTATCAATAGACATCCGGGCTCTTTCCATAGTTTGACTATTGTGGTGCATGTGCTATAAACACTAGGGTGCATGTGTCCCTTCAAATCACTATGTTTGTGTCCTTTGGATAAATACCTGGTAGTGCAATTACTGGGTCCTAGGGTAGCTCTATTTTTAACTTTTTGAGGAACTTCCATACTGTTTTCCAGAGTGGCTGCACCACAGTTTGAATTCCCACCAACAGTGTAAGAGGGTTCCCCTTTCTCCATATCATCGCCAACATCTGTTGTTAATTTTAGTGGTTTATCTTTTTTAAAAACAAATTCTATGCCATATTGCATTATATGAATATATCAAGTTTGTTCAAACATTCTCCTACTTGTATACATTTTTTTTTCCCCAGTTTTTGGCTACTCTGAATAAAAGGGCTACTGAAATATTGGATATTTAGCAAGCCCTTTCTGAGTGGCCTAGAAGATTATCAGGGTGTGGACTTGTGAACCAAATCTCTTATGTCAAGTCTGAAAGATAAGCAAGCTCACATTCCAAATTTCTCCTCATAAATGATAGAAACAAGAGGAACATAATAGCCAACATTTATTAAACATGTATTATGGTCCAAGCCCTGTAACACCTTATAAGATAGACACTATGTTTATCACTCTCTCTCTTTTTAAAGATGAGAAAACTGAGGAAAAAATATTTTAAATATCAAACATAAAAATAATATAAGATCCTAAATCCTTCAGTGGTTGTAGACTCAGCAGTAGGTGGAGTAGGCAGGGTGGGATAAGGCAGAGAGAGGCAATCCATGTGGACTGGTCTCCAAATAAGTTAGGACTTCAGTAAATAGCACAGCGGCAGGTGTTCAGGCCAGAGCTGCCTCTCTGGCAGATTGACTAGATGTATAGACCCCTGGTTGCTAGTCTTCGGGCCATCCGCACATGAATGGGTTGAGCACTTCATAAAAATGCAGATTCACGTTGATTGATTTGCAAATATTGAAACATCTTTGCAACCCCAGAATAAATCCGCTTGATCATGGTGTACGATCTTTTTAATGTATTCTTGAATTTTGTTTGCCTATTTTTTTTTCAAGATTTTTGCATCTAAGTTCATCAGGGATATTGGCCTGTATTTTTTTTCCTTTTCTTTTCTTTTCCTTTCCTTTCTTTTTTCTGTTTTCTTTTCTTTTCTTTTTCCTTCCTTTCATCCTTCTTTCCTCCCCTTCCTTCTTTCCTGACTTCTTTCCTTCCTTCTTCCTTCTTTCCTGTGTCTTTGTCTGCCTTTGGTATCAGGGTAATGCTGGTCTCATAAAATTGATGAAGTTTTGGAATATAAGTGAGGTTTGGCAGGGTGAGGTCTGGAGCCGATGACCAAGAAAGAATTCTTGAGACATGTTTGGTGCAAAATGGTGGTTTAATTAAAGCGCGGGAATAGGATGCATGGGCTGGAACAGCGGCTGCCCCAGGCCTGTGAGGGGTGGCTGATTATATACCTGGAAGTTGGGAGGGGTTTGAGGATAGTGTCCTCTCCAAGCAATTTTGGAGGCAAGGTCTCCAGGACCTTGAGGGGGCTGGCTATTGTTAGGAAAGAGTCACTTATTACCGTTTAATAAAACCTGAGCCATAAAGCCCTTCAGATGTTTATGGGTGGGCCATGTGCTTATGGATGATCACCAACACGTATCTTGGGAGTTTAGAGATAAAGGAAATTTCTTTTTTTTTTTTTTTTGAAAAATAAAGGAAATTTCTAAAGGAATTTTTGTATGTTAAAGTAGACTCACAGGATCCTGGGGGTCGGGCTAGGATTGCCTTTTGCCCTTAGCACAGTATTAACATGGAGGCAGTTGAGTCCTTAGAGGAATATCCCTCTGCCTGTTTCAGGGACTTGTCAGTATGCTTTGTCCTCAGCTAGTCCTCTGTTCCCCCATCACTTTGACTGAGAGAACACACACACAGAGAGGCAGAGACATAGGCAGAGGAAGAAGCAGGCTCCCCATAGGAACCCTGATGTGGGACCAGATCCCAGGCCCCCCGGAGATCACAAAGGCAGACACTCTACCACTGAGCCACCCAGGTATCCCCCTTTCAACAGTCTAAATATATCCTGCCACTGCCTTTCGGCCTAAAAAGTTTCCATAGAAAAAATCAGCTGATAGTTTTATAGGGGTTTCTCTTGAATGTACCTATTTGTTTTTCTCTTGGTGCCTTTAAGAGTCTCTATCTTTAATTTTTGCCACTTTAATTATAATATATCATGGTATATCTCCTCAGGTTCATATTGTTTGGGACTCTTTTTTCCCGAGATACAGATATGTTTCCTTCCCCAGGTTAAAGTTTTCAGCCATTATTTCTCTAAGTTTTCTACTCCTTCCCCTCTTACAGTATCCTCATGATATGATAATATGATTGATGTTGTCCCAGAGGTCTCTTAAACTATCCTAATTTTTTAATATTCTTTTTTGTTGTTGTTGTTGTTGTTGTTTGACTGGCTGATTTCCACTGTCCTGTCTTTTTTTTTCTTTTCATTGTCCTGTCTTTTAGATTATTCATTTATTATTTTATATTATTTAATCTGCTACAGATACCCTCTAGTGTGTTTCTCATTTCAATTATTGTATTCTTCAGCTTTGATTGGCTCTTTCTCCTATTTTCCAACTCTGTTGAACCTCTCACTGTGTTTCTCCATTCTTATCTGAAGTTCGATGGGTATCTTTATGATCATTACTTTGACTTCTTTAACAGATAAATTATTTATCTCTGTTTCATTAGGGTTTTTTGGGGGGGTTATCTTGTTTCATTTGAAGAAATGAAATGTTTGTTTGACTTTCTGTGACTTTTTTCTATGATTTAGCAAAACAGCAACCTTTCCTGGTCTTGAAGGAGTGGCCTTATCTATGTAGAGTGGCCTCTATGTAGACTGTGTGCAGCTGGTGGCTTTGGCAGGCTGGCTGGAGCTAGATAGGTGCAGACCCAGGGGTTCCCAGGCTGTGCTGTGTTGGAGTTGCCTTGGCTGGAGCTAGAGTGTTCATGGGCCAGGGAAGTCCTGGGGTGGACCACATTGGGGCTTTCTTGGGGGGACAACTGGAACTGGTATGGGTCAAGGACCTGGGGTACACTGAGGTGGCCCTAGAAAGCTGGCTAGAGTACCTGGGCCCTTCTCTTTTCCACACTATCACAGTAGAGGGAGAATGTAAAATTGGTGCTCACAGGTGCCTCCAGCCCTGGAGAATAATCCAGCAGTTTCCTACCCTTTTGGCAGGTAGTAAATAGATGTCCACTTATCATCTTGTTGCCTTTAAACTACTGTTTGTTTTAGACTGTGACTGAGGGCGCATAAGTCTTCACATGAGTCTCTCTCTGATATCCCTCCCTACTGTGTTGGGGATTGGGTTCTAACTTTTACCTTATCTGTGCCTTTCCTACCCTTCTCTATGTGGTCCCTCTATTATTTGCTGTTTGGTTAGCTCTCAGTTTTTCTTCAGAAAAATTGATCTATATGTGAATATAGATTTAGTGCATTCATGGGAGAATGGGATTTCAAGGTCTTCCTACACCACCGTGTTGAACTGCCTCCTGGGCATCTTATTTGTAACGTGCACTACCAGTGATGATAATGGGTAGTGAGGGTTGATATCTGTATAGCCTCAGCAGCTGTGACTTTTGAAGGAAATTTGTTTTCATTGTCTTATCTGTCAAACATGTGGTTGACTGACTGGGTCTCTGAGTGCACTGGCTAAATGGTTTGGTGTCATGAAGTCTTAGCCAATAACTTATAAAATCTACTTTCATATATAATATAGCTACACAATTCTTTCTGTGATGAGTGCTTTTATTTCCGGAAAATCAACAGACATTTCTATTTAGACTCATGGGATGCCTCCTGCTCATGATTTTGGCTTTTGGAATTTCTTATTTAATTTTCAATGATGAGGGATCCCTGGATGGCTCAGCGGTTTAGTGCCTGCCTTCAGCTCAGGGCATGATCCTGGAGTCCTAGGATTGAGTCCCACATCGGGATCCCTGCATGGAGCCTGCTTCTCCCTCTTGCCTCTCTATCTCTCATGAATAAATAAATAAAATCTAATAATAATAATAATAATAATAATTTTCAATGATGAGGTTGGGGCTAAAAAGCAAAGTTTTCTTTAAAACCTAATTTTCAATTTTATTAGTTTGTTAAGACTCAACTTTTTAAGTTTATTAAGTTTTTTTAGGGATCAGTAATGATGTGGTGCTTACATTTCATTAAAAAGTCCATATCAGAGAAGAAAACATAGGCTGTTCTGCTTTCTGGTATTCCATTTGGAAAGTATTTTATGAAAGTGTCAGGGAAATGAGTAAAATGTCCTTATTCATATTCAAATTTGCCAGGAAAATCCATTGGCAAAATGGCTTCCAGTAATTTAAAGTAATTTAACATACTATAAGCAAAAGCCCCTTTTCCCATTTGTTTTCTTAAGTGAGAGAATTATTACCCAAAGATTGCATTAATGTGACTGTTAAAAAGCTTCCATATATCTCCAGAAAGACCAAGGGCTATTGAGGGATTTTTCCCTTAGTCCAGGGAATGCATTTGTCTTTTAGGTGTTTCATAAAGTTCAGGAAGATGTGTTTAGATGAGTTGCAAGAATCTGAAACCTGTCTGTCCCAGGCTCCCTTAACTCCAGGCTGGCCAGTACCAGCAAAGGATAACTGGAGATGCTTCTGGTGACACCTGAAGAGTTGGTTGTTTAGTGGAAGAGAAAGACTCTGGAGTCAGACAGCCTTTGTTTGGATTCTGGTAACACATACTGAGCATGAGCCCCTGGGAAAGCTGTTTATCTTGCTATGCATCCACTTCCTTACCTGTAAAATGTGCATGATGGCAATACAGTACTGGTCTCTGTAGGACTGTTGTGTGCATTCTGTGCAAGTCTACATCAAGCTGTGTATCCATTAGCAGTCAGCTGTCACTTTTCTTATTATGTCTGGAGCTGCAGGCCCTCTTGCCACTTCCCAGTGGACCTCACGAGTATTCAGCTATGATACTTTTGCAATGTACAGATAAGTTGTTGATTTATTCAGCTTCTGTCTACATGGGGGTGGTTTTTATAACAAGACAGAAAGACTGGTTTACTTAGTGTAGGGAAAAAAAAAAAAAAAAAGCTCCTAGAGTGAGAAGGTTGGAGTGGGTGTTTCATGGAGTGTCTGAGATGATGCATGTGATTTGGATAGATGGATTAGAGTGGGAGCTTGATGACAAAAGCTGCTCTAGCCAAACAACTCCTCTCCCCAGATTTCCTGGGGACACAGTGTCTTACCATTAAAGTGGGCAGATTAACTGAGAACATTGCGGCAGCAGGAAGCAGTTGTCCCGATGAGCCAAGCACCACCTAGCGTAATCCTGGGAGAATGTGTTGGTGGATGTGTTTTGTGGGGAAGGAGCGCAGAGACATGGGTGTTGCTGAGCTTAAGAAAACCAGTGAACTGGGTAGGGCAGTGAGGGCCATGCTGTGACATCCTCACCACTGTAGCTCCACAGCCCACATACTTGGCAGCAGGTTCCCAGTAACCATCAGACTGCAAGATACAGCTCCTCCACTCATCCTTTCAGCACTCCTCAGGTCTCAAGGACTCCTTTTCTTCTACTCCTGATACTTCTTTGTCCTAAATATCTTTTGAGTCTCAATTTAGCTAAAACTTTGCCAGCTTCATAAAATAATTAGAATCTGAACACCTTGAAACTGGAAAAGAAAAAGAAGAAGAAAGAAAGAAAGAAAGAAAGAAAGAAAGAAAGAAAGAAAGAGAGAGAGAGAGAGAGAGAGAGAGAGAGAAAGAAAGAAAGAAAGAAAGAAAGAAAGAAAGAAAGAAAGAAAGAAAGAAAGAAAGAAAGAAAGAAAGAAAGAAGAAAGAAAGAAAGGAGGGAGGGAGGGAGGGAGGGAGGGAGGGAGGGAAGGAAGGAAGGAAGGAAGGAAGGAAGAAGAAAGAAAGAAAGAAAGAAAGAAAGAAAGAAAGAAAGAAAGAGAAAGAGAAAGAAAGAAAGAAAGAAAGAAAGAAAGAAAGAAAGAAAGAAAGAAAGAAAGAAAGAAAAAGAAAGAAACTGGACATGTATTAAATTGTCCTCCACTCCTGTTTTCTGGCATACCCAGGCTTCACTTTTCTCCCTTTTCTGCTCAACTCTTTAAGCACTTAAATTTCTTCCCTTGGAAGATATGATTTCCTTTAGGGCATCTTCTCTGTTACCCCCAACAGTATTTCTCTATAACTCTATCTATCTATTTATTTATTTATTTATTTATTTATTTATTTATTTATGAGAGACAGAGGGGATGGAGAGAGAAAATCTTAAGCAGGCTTTACACCCAGTGCAGAGCCCAATGCGGGGCTTGATCTTAGGATCCTGAGATCATGACCTGAGCTGAAATCAAGAGTACGGGCACTGAGGGGGGCACTTGACGGGATGAGCACTGGGTGTTATTCTGTATGTTGGCAAATTGAACACCAATAAAAAATAAATTTATTATTAAAAAAAAAAAAGAAAGAAATCAAAAGTTGGATGCTTAACCAACTGGACCACCAAGGCATCCCAAGCATTTCTCTGTCCTTCTACAGTACCCTCTGCATTTCCCCACCACATTGCTTGCCACCTTAGTTGTTTTCTGTTTTATTTGGAAATAGGAATAGATTTATAGATGTAGCAAAAATAGCATAGAGAGGCATATTCATCACTCAACTTCCCTCAATCGTAATATTTTATATAACTATAGAATATTCTCAAAACTGGAATATTGACATTAGTATGTACTTAACTATTAGACTGTAGAACTTACTCGGACTTTACCAGTGTGTTTTTGTGCATAGCTCTATGACAGTTTATCACATGTATAGTGATCAAGATTCTCTCCTTGACCACAGTCTAGTCAGGCTTCTCTGAGTTCTTTTCAAATAGGCCCCTTCTTTGGACATGTCCCCCAGGGCCCAGTTTTAACAGGAACCCTGCTAAGTTTGGCTGGAATCCCCCACCCTCCATACCTGATCACCCTTGATAGCTAACCAAATTCCTTTTTTTTTTTTCTAACCAAATTCCTTATCTCCACCATTCTCTGAGTGACGTCTGACATCCCGGTCTGACTTTCAGCAGGAATTTTCCCTTACCCATGATACCTCCTCTTAGAAATTTTCTATCCACTGACCCTCCCCACTCCCTGACCCTGCTCCTTGGCTATAAATTCCCTCTTCTTCTTGTTACATTTTGAGTTGAATCCGTCTCTCTCCCTTATAACAAAATATTATTTTAGTAGTCCCTGTATCTATCACAAGAGTCCCCCTGAATAAAATCTGCCTTACAATTTAAATACGTATCAAGAACAAATATTATTTTCTTTAGTAATAGAGATTATTACAAACCACCCCAATCGGGATAAAGAACTTTCCCTTACCATCAGGAAATCTCTTACCAAACTTAATTTCCTGTTTACCTGTTTGATTCCTCCCACAGATTATCAACTACCTCAGAGCAGGGTTTTGTTCACCCAGGAATCTCTTATGAAACAGAATAAGTTCTTGGAAAATACACGTTGGATAATGGGTAAATGAATCCAGAGTCTTCTCTTTCTAGGATGACTGCCCTATACTGTGGGGGCCTCAGGGACATCAAGATGTGGTTTCCTTCCCCCCCCCCCCCCCCAGTGTCTGCCATGGTCCTGGGCAAGCAGACTAGCCCAGGCAGGAAAGACTCTATACTTCCAAACCTGGAAATTCCAGGGGCAAACAGTTGGGTTTGAAGCCCATGATTTAAGACAAGCCATTTTCTGGTCCTCATGTTTGGTTTTGAGAAAACCATTTGGGGTAACTTTTATGGCAGAGCCTCCTATACTCCAACTTGGGTCCCAACTGGGATTCCTGAGGTTCTCAAGGACTTAAGTTATTTCTCCCCGACTTAAAACCTGGCACCTGTGACTTGGCACCGAAGGAAGTTGGTGATGAAAAGACACCAGCCGGATAGCTGCTTAAGTAGCTCTAAGTGGTCTTTTTAAAAGAACGATCTGTGCCCGCCATTTTCCCAGGACAGTTATTCAGAATGGAGAAGCTCCTCTTTGTCTGCCACCATCTTCACCTACATTATCAAGATATCTTTGGATTTTATTCCCCTTGGATACATAGATTAGTTAAGGAAATGGGCCCAAGAGGAATATTTTCTTAGGCCTTTTGTTTTGCTCTTGTTCATTGTTCTCTCCTTGCTTTTGTTTATTTGTTTGCAAACTTGTGTAGTTGTTTAAAGAAACTTTATGAGCACAGATCATGTAGGCAAGATTAATTTTGTCCTATAATCAAATCTATTCCTGTGACAAAAAAATTTAGCTTAAGTTTAAAAGTGTTTGGTGAATAAAATTAATTGCATCTACTAAATAAAATGCATTCTGTCCAATACATATAGATGTTCTGTCAACAAGACAAATGGACTCAGTAGTATAAGTATCTGTGTGGATGAAATGCATAATAATGTAATCACTTTGCCAACAAAATGCTAAGTTGCTTTAATCATTCTGTTCACAACATAATGTAAAGTGATTTAGTGGGTAAAATGAATCCACTTACAAATTGTTTTATGGTCATAATGCAGCCCTTTGGTGGAATGTGAATTGATGATAATAATTTTATGGGCAAATGATTTTTCAATTAAAATGTCTTTTCACAGACAAAATGGGAGTGTTACAAATGGCTCCTGATAACCGCATGCCAAGTAGCAGGAAAAAAGGGCTGTCACCTACATTAACCAAAGCCTCGATTGAAAAAGCCTGACAGCTCAAAAGGTGATTTACTTTCATCTAATTTGTAATTTCCTTCCCTCCCACTTGAGAAGTATTTGCTTCTTGCCATTACTGACCCAATAACAAAAATTAGATCTAGCAACAAGACCACCAATCACTGGCTGCCATGGTTCTTTCCTAGACCTTAATTGACTATGCTGTATTGTTCATCAATAAGTACTTAGATCCAAGGCAGTTCTTTCTGCTATCTAACATGGACCTAATTATCTTCAGTGTAATAATTACTGTACCCATGAAAATGGAATAAATCATTATAATATATTGGCTTTTAATTTGAAGGTTGTGATGGAGAAAAAAAAATGTTTCTGTCTGGGCTAATTGTCATATTTTCTTTTTAATAAGATGCAATGCCCCTCAACTGCTGACCAGTTGGAACTTTGATTGCCTTTTCAAGCTTAGGTTCTTGAAAATGGCCCCTCCCACAATGAATTAGTCTTGCTAGAGAGAAGAGCTGTGTCCTCCAGCAGCCCTGTTTGTTTTCTCCATAGTAGGAAACAGGGGTTATGGGACCTGGATGCTCATCTTCCCTTGCCCTATAGAGAAAGGTGGGAGGCAGTTCCCTGGCTGGTTGCACTGTGGTATCTACTTCCCTCCTCAAGCAAGGCAGCTTCATTTCTGTCCCTGTTGAGAGTCTCACATTCTTTCAGATATCCTATTCTGGAGGTCAAACCCACAGGAAATGAAGCAAAATGCATTTTAAGGCTGTGCAGAGGAGAGGGTCAATCAGAGATGCTGGACAGTCTATGGAGAGACAACAGAATTAGCAGTAAGAGCAAGAGGCTGCTAGGAGAACGGAGCGGGTATGGAAGCTGGGTCTGCTGCTCCTTGACTGGGTTATCTTGAGTAGGTCACTCCACCATCCTGAGCTTCCCTTTCTGTATCTATAGAATAAAAATGCTACTTACTTTTGATTGCAGATATGCTTAAATGAGATAATGCACAAAAGTGCTCACACGTGGTACCCAGTAAACAACAGCTATTAGTGCTACTGTAGTCACACCACACAGCTAGGCCCTGGGGATCAGAGAGTGGGGCAATAAGAAAATAGGTTATGTACAGCCCTCCTCTTAAGAAGAGGAGCTAATTGATGACGGTGGGATGAAAACTTCAAATGTATTTGTCACCTTCTGTTTTGTGTTGCGTCTCGATTTGCCTCCAGTGCTTTAGAAAGCTCACTGGTATTCCTGACTGCCTACATAGCTTCCTTATTGTCTTCTCTTCCTTCTGGGCAGCCAGAGTCCTTGAGTGTCTTCCCTCCACCTATAGCGCTGCTAGAACTTGCAGGAAGAATACTGGGGTATTGCTTGAGGAATTGCAGTCTTGGACTTTTAAAGTCCCAATCTTGCTTTTTCTCCACAGGTAATTAGGGAGCAAACCCCTCTTCAACCATTCTGGTCCACAGTTTATCCAATCCAATTTCAGAGGCAGAGCGGCTTCAGGGTTCAGACAACTCCCCTAAAGACAGCCTCTGCCTGAGGCCTACCTCCCTTTGTATGACTCAGGCCTGGTCCCTGTACCTAGGTGAGGACAGACAGTTGCTATTCCCTTGTTTTCTAGCAAAAGTACACAATTTTTTTTTTTTTTTTTTTTTTTTTTTGGCGGGAACCACTCTCCTTCTCTCAGGCCAATGGGCCATGTCTCTCTGGCTACAGTGATTCATTCCAGCATGGGAACATACCCAGTGGGTCCATTTCCAGGTGATGGTTAGATGATGGTCAGCTTGCAGTGCTGGATGAGATCTGGGCTGCCCCATGGCTAAGATCTTGCTCTGCTTTGTCCACACTGTGTGCCCAGTGCCTCACACAGCACTAGGGCAGAGGCTTGGGCAGATACTGTGTCAGCCTGTAAACAAGCCCGTTGGTCAAGGCATTTAAAAGGGTGAGCAGAGAGTAGCCGTAAATGTCTTTTCTCCCAACCCCTCGCTGCCCAATGGCCTGGTTCCCTGCGATTGGCCCCGTGATCCTTTCATTAGCTGATGATTTCCTATCTTCAGTTACCTCCCTCCCCACTTCCCCCAAGAATGGGTGCCTGTGGGAGGGCAGATGTGGACAGGAAGCAGAGCTGGCTCAGGGAAAGCTATTATATGCATGATCTTATTTGATCATTGCAGCAACCCAATGAGATAATCACTGTTGTCATCTTTATTTTAAAGACAAGGGAACAAAAACCCAGGGAATTTCAGTAGCCTGCCCAAGATGTGTAGTTAGTGACCATCAGGCCCCCAGTTGGGACAAATTTCAAGTCTTTGTTCTCTTTCCAAATATGCTGCACTTAAGATACTCTCAAATGTAAATCAACTCCTTACCTTCTCATTCCTTTTTAATCATATCTTAGGCAAATGTTGCTTGCCAGAGATGAAGGATACAAAGACGAGCGTGACACAGTCTGCTCCTTGAGAAGTTCAGAGGCAGCGAGAAGATGGAGGGGGCAGTACAGAATATCTTTTGAACCTTGTTTCTCCAAAGGAAGATGTTTTCAAAACTAAATAGAAGAGAAAAATAGTACTTGTCAAGGAATCATACTATAAAATGTGATCACCAATAGCTAATTTCTTTTCAGTTGAGTTGAAACAATGGACTTATGCAGCATTTTAGAAAATACTTAATTGTGTCAAAATCCAGAATCCCAGGAAGTTGCTAAAAACAAGCTTTTAGAGAAATAGAGAATCGTAACCCTAACCCTAACCAACAATGGCATGAGCCTGTGAGCCTGTAGTTGTCAAGGCATCCTCTCTGGGCTCTGGTTGAGTGGATGCATTAAAAGATAGGAAAGGTAACCGATGGGAACTAATAAAACCTGAACCAGGTCCTCTTCTGTTCATATTTGGGTTACTCAGGCAAAAATTCCTTTGGGGAATGCATGAAATTTTTAATGTAATTTTTTTTTGTTTGAAAACAAAGAAATACAAACTTTTAGTGTATTAATGTGCAGGCACACACACAATATTTGTGATATTTTTGAAATTAGATCATTTTTCTTGGGCTTTTGCTGATTTATAGGTATGATTTTGGCAAATGTGAAAGAAAAATTGTACAAATACAGAAGGAGAATGGGACGCCATTTCCCTATTAAGCTTTCCCTATTAAGAGAAAAGGGAATAAATAGGTGAAAGAAACCCGAAGTCCTGTCTGGAAAGTCATTTGAAGTTCCACTCAGCTCGACAGAGAATGCTGCACAATTCAGCTCTGAGCTGCTGTGAAAGCTGGGCTGGGAATTTGGCTGTCAAACACTCAGATGAACTTGTGTGCGTGATTCAAACTGAAAAGTTAACCAGCTTTACAGAATTGATTAGAAAGCTAATCAGCAGGACAAGAGAGGCAGTGAGAGCCTGGGGGAGGGCAGGCTTCCTTCCAGCGTAGTGTGGCCCTGTTCTGCGGCAAATGCTTCCCTTTGTCTTGAGTCAGTATTTTGAAAAGTTAGGCGTTTAACTTGGGGAAAACAATGTGGAAAATAGTGCCCAGTGTGGATGGCTTCTCTGCCTGCAAGTTGCCAAACTTCCAGTAGGGCCAGGCTCCTGAAATAGCTGAAAGCAGATTTCATTTTAGCCACTTTTGGAGACTGTCTTGAAGCACCGAAAATATCCTGTTTTATATGTTTATCTTTTACAAATAAGTAGATGACCAATATTTTAAAACCCAATTTTTCCTCTGTAGCCTATTTTGGTTGATAGGCTAAATATATGTGATTAACTCTGTTGTTAGGGCTTCATGAGAAAATAATCCTGGTATGGAAGTTTTTTCTTTTATGATGCTTTCATTAATTTGTTCCGATTAAATACTAATCTAGCTCAGTGATATCTGAGTTTTCCTCATACACTCCCTTAATACAGCATTTTTAAAAAATAACATGTGTAGGTTTTATTATGAGGGACAGAATTTGAAGTCAAACTTGGGTTAGAATTTCCACTTTGCCACTTGTGTTTGCTTGTTCAGGTTGCCTCTTCTGTTGAAGCTGTACATGAAGATACATACCAGGGCGCGCCTGTGTGGCCCAGTTGATTAAGCATCTGCCCTGAGCTCAGGGATTGAGCCCCTGTCACAAGCGCTCCCTGCTCAGCGGGGGTCTGCTTCTCCCTCTTCCTCTGCCTCTCCCCCTTGCTTGTGCTTTTTCTTTCTCTTCCTCAAATAAGTAAATAAAAATGTAGAAAAAAAGAAAAACCTACCATTAAGGGTGGTTGTGAAAGTCGAATGAGAAAAGTGTGTAGATGAAGTACATAGTTCTGACACCTATTAGGCCTGCAGCAGATTCTATTTTTCTTTATTAATATTTATAGAATACTTGGAAGCTGTTCATTTACTTTTCTTTTTTCTTTTATATATATATTATATATATAATTATATACATATATAATTATTGAAGTTCAATTTGCCAACATATAGTATAACACCCAGTGCTCATCCCATCAAGTGCCCCCCTCAGTGCCCATCACCCAGTCACCCCCACCCCCCACCCACCTCGCCATCCACTACCCTTTGTTCGTTTCCCAGAGTTAGGAATCTTTCATGTTTTGTCACCCTCTCTAATTTTTCCCTCTCATTTTCCTTCCTTTCTCCTATAATCCCTTTCACTATTTCTTATATTCTCCTTAATACAGCATTTTAAGCATGCTTCTCTCCACCTCCATATATCAATATTTATTCTTAAATTATGAATATGTAGTATTTTTAGCTACTATTTCAAGCCACAATTGACACTTAGGGTAAGGCTTATCATTAATGACCATTCATACAAAATCTATTGATTGCTTTTGTTGGCTCTTTGACTAGTCTAGTTAGATTATCATGATTTTCAATCTTATAATGTGGCTGACAAAGCTCAGACTAGGAGATGCAGTTCTATGACCCCATTTCCTGTTGATTTCTTGTGCTCATACCATCGGTATTATCTTCATTTTGTATTTTCTCTGTAGGGAATTTCTTAAGCTTCCCATTCATTAGTGAATGTTGGTTTGGTTAAAACAAGATATTACTATCCACAAGTCCACTAACCAAGCACAAGTAAGTTGCAGAGGATTACTCACTTCTGATCTGTGAAACTCTTCACTCCCTTCAAGGTGCCGCATGACCACATGGAACATGTTTCCATCTGACAAACAACCTGGGAAAGGGATTCATGGACAATCATGTATTAGTTATTAGTAAACTATTTTTTAAGCATTTCTAATGTTCGCTTATACTCAGTAGATTGTCCCGTGAATCCCTGGAGACATAGGCCACCCTCTTCAAGACCATGTCTGACTCCTGCAGCCTTTGCTGGATCCAAGGATACATAGAGCACATTTGGCAGGCTTTAAGGACCTTATCTGGGACAGGGGAAGCTCTGAGACTAGCAGAGCTCTGGGACTAGCTCCAGGACTACCATAAGGTGACCAAATTTGTGATGTAAAAGTAGTTTCAGAAAGGAACTTGTAGTATGTCAAAGTGTCAAAGGCAAGCTTCACCTGGATCACAACTTTGATAGACATTCTATCCCTTATTATATGAGCTAAATTTTATTTCTTCTACCTGATGCTTTGACCTTTGACTAGGTTTTGTATTTGATGGGTTTGATTGGTTCTGTGTCCTATACGTAGTAAACATCCATGTTTGTTGAATAGTAACATTTAATGTCACTTTTTATTGCTTGATTGCTTTTAAATTTAGCAATAAAGAGCTTAATGGTGTTTCTCTTTAAAATATTATGCCTTTCTTTTTAACTTGACAGCCTTTTGTTTATATCTGTTGCATGAATATGTTTGATTTATTCCAGATCATTCTGTACCAGGCCATCCATAAGCTCTTTGAAAGCAGTGCTGGGTGTAGGGCACCTCTAAACTCCCTGTATCACCCAGGAAAATCCTCAGCACAGAGTGGGTACTAAATCAAAACTTTAAACCAGGTGGTAAAAATCAGGCTGGTTATATATGGGAAAATTCTGGCCTATATATGCCTGCATAGTGTTATATTTTTTTCATTGCCTACATTTATATATATATAAAGAGCCAGATTCCCAACTCTCTTAATAAAGAGAAGATCTGGGAAATGTCGATCTAGTCTGCATGCCTGCCGGCATGGCAACTATCAGTTGGAGTGCACTTATCACTGTCCTTCTTGACTGAGTAGTCATTCTCCAGTTTGTCCCAGTCCACACCACTCTCTGATACATGACTGTCAGGTGGCCACTTATTATCAAACTTGTATTTTTTATTTTATAATAGGACAATTAAAAGGAAAATGGACTACTTGTTGAACCTATACCAGATTCCCTACATTATTTCCCCTCTAAATTCCTCTCTTATGCCCAACGTTGCTTATTACTTGTCATGTCTACAGTAGGGCAAGCTAGAAGTGCTAAGAGGGAATCCTAGAAGTGGCCCAAAGCAACAACAGACAAGAAGTGTGAGTGTGTGTGTGTGTGGGGGGGGGGGGTTGGTGGGAATTCCAGCCTCCTGTTCCTCAGGTAAAATCATCTGTGGCCATGCTCCATGTGGTCCAGTAGACAGTCCCCAGCAGGTTGATCCCAGTTACCCACAGTGTTTGATAACATGACCTTTATTGGCTTTCTTCCTTTTCTATCCTACCTGCTCACTCCACAACTTCTGTTTCTCTCAGAAATAAAGGAAGAAAAAAGAAGAAGACATAAAGGAAAGATCATGAGGACTGCATGTTTCATGGGAGTGAGACTCTTTCTTAGCATATTGAATGTGTGAGAATAGTCTTTAATTGCTGTGTTTATGGTGAAATAATATACCCAGTCCAGTTCACCTATCTACATTACATTTTTTTTAGGCATTTGAATTTTCTTTAAATTTTTATTTATTTATGATAGTCACAGAGAGAGAGAGAGAGAGAGAGGCAGAGACATAGGCAGAGGGAGAAGCAGGCTCCATGCACCAGGAGCCTGATGTGGGATTCGATCCCGGGTCTCCAGGATCGCGCCCTGGGCCAAAGGCAGGCGCCAAACCGCTGCGCCACCCAGGGATCCCGCATTTGAATTTTCAAGTTCTGTTTTAATACAATAATAAATATATGAATAAAAAGTAAAAATATGTAAATTACTTCTCACTGTTCTTAAGTTTTCCCATAGCTTTCTGAGCTTTAAGAAAGCTTCTGGGATGGGAATGCAGGCTCTAATTTGGAATCCTGTTGGAACCTCCTCTTTTCTAGAACTCATGCCAAGACCAGTTTTCTGTAGCATCTAAACAAATACTGAGAGAATGGACTAAGCAGTCACCAGCATTTCAGGGCATGGGATGTTTCTTCATGTCTGTTGTGTTTAATTATGTCATGGTAGATGTATGAGACTTTATAATCAGTCTCACATTATTAATTATTATTATTATTATCATTATTATTTTATCAGTGAGTTGGATAATGAGCCCTTTGAAGTCCTACCTGGTAGGCTGCTGGATCTGGGAGAGATCATTTCATAGGCCTGGGACTCTAGGATTTGTGAGCTTTAGAGAAAGAAAAAATAAGAAAAAGAAGATACAGCTGTGATTCTGGATTGAAATATGTCCCACTTTTCACTATATTTTCCTAAAGGCAATCAAATGTTTTGAAACTAACATAAGTGTCTATGATTTAGAGGTGTGATCTTAAAGTGGGAAGTGTGGCCTCAGATGCATGTGAATGATTAAACCAGAACTGTACCCACACTGTTGTGATCCAGAGATTCTCCTTTCTCTTTTTCTTCTGCTGCATGATTTCTTCTTTTTCCTTTTTTATTGTGTTTATAAAGCATCTTCTCTGTATTTGGGTATTTATGTGTCGTATCTGGAAACCCTAAGAATGGCCATTATCTTTATTTCTGGTGCCTTGACCAGTCATTTGTTTCCCAAGTCAAGTAGGCCTATCTCTAATATGTTGGAGGTTGAAACATTAAGTTGCATGTAAACTCAGTAAACAAGTGCTGAGGTTGATTGATCATATCTGCTATGGGTGAAGTCATGGCCACTTGGGTACTACACATTTGTCATTTCCGCTACATATAAAAGTGGCACACTTGAGCAGCATCTGATACCTAGTGGTGTTATGATTAGCTAGGATACTACTGGCCCACAACATGTGTGTGTTTAAGGAAATTAACTGTCAGCATTTAGACATCACAAAATGTAACATTAAAAAAAAATCTAGATTTCTGGCTTCTGATGAAATCTTAGAAGATCTGGTGGGATTGAGTCCAGATGGTCTGGTGGCAAAAATTGGAGCAGCTGTGCCTTCCTAATTCGCCTCAGTGCTCTCTGCTCCATATGATTTTCTCAAATCTGTATCTGCTGATTGTCTGTGAACACTTAAGCTTGTGAATACAGGCCCATGCTCATGCAAAGACTATTTCTAGCATGTTTACTCTCCTCCCAGAAAAGACAGTGTGGCCTAGCTAAGATGGCACCAACCTTGGAAACAGAAGGTTGGATTTCACACTTAGGGCTAGTATAGCTTTCAGAATTTCACAAAACCTCTCAATTCCTGTCCCCTTAGTTGTAAAATGAAGAGTCATCCCTTATACAATTGTTTGGCAATCAATTATAAATTGCTATGTATAGGGTCACAGATTAGTGATGATAACACTAAAAGCCACAATAAGCTATTATTTTATATATAATAAAAATAGTGAAGAAAGCCTAATTGTTTTCATAATTATCTTCAACTAGAAGGGCTTTTTTTTTTTTTTAATTTGGCTCCAAGAATGGAAGAAAGATAGAAAATGAGTAGAAAATATAAAACTTTATTAAGAAATTTGTGTTATTTTGAAACAGTAACACAATGGAAGGTTTTGACTTTGCCATTAACAAGCACAAGGAGTCAATAAGCAGAGGCAGCTGAGACAGGAGCCCTTTCCTGGGCCTGATGCAGGCTCTTGCCATTGCAGCGTATTTACAGCATTCTGGTTGGCTGGCAGTCAATTTAAGAAGCCTTGCTTACTGGGCAGTTTATTATTTAGGCAAATAAGGAGAATGTATATAGTCTCAAGATGTGTATGAAATTTCATAGACCTAAAAGGAATTTGACTCTGACTGATTGAGAATGCTAGCATTCAAAGAAACGGATGACATTGATACTGGGTTGTTTCATCTATTAAAAACAAATGATTTGAAATAGTTGTTTTTGTAAGTAAAAAAATGTTGAATATTGACAATTTCATGTTTCTAACTTGTCTTAATCTGTTTAGGCTGTTATAACAGAATACCATAGAGTGGATGTCTTTTAAACAACAGAAATATATTTTTTACATTTTTAGAGCCTGGCAGATTTGGTGTCTGGTGAAAGCCCACTTCCTACTTCAAAGTATATTATTGCTGTGTCCCCCCATGGTGGAAAGAGCTAGGGATCTCTCTGGGGTGTCTTTTATAAGAGTACTAGTCCCATTCATTTAGGGTTCCACCCTCATGACCTAGTCACCTCTCAAAGACCCTATCTCCTAATACCATCTCATTGGGAATTAGGGTTCCAATATATACATTTTGATGGAACACAAATATCCAGTCTATAGCACATTACATAGTAAAATAAAAATTGAATTGAACAACCAAGGGCTGATTTTGCCATACTGGGCTAGGTTGACCTGGGAGAAATAAGTCTGAATCAGATCTGGTCTCTGCCCTCTAGAAACAATTGTCAGAAACAATCCTGCTCAAGACCACCCATGGAAAGGCTCATAACTAAGCTCAGCAATCCCAGTGGCAGAGAGGTTAATCTTGTCTGAGACAATCTGGGGAGGTCTGTTGGAGGAAGTGAACTGGGACTTGAAAGCAGAGCAACAGTATGGGGTAAGGGGTAAAGCTGGAGGATGGTAGTGATGGAAAACACATATCTAAATCTTATTATTGGCCACTAAATACATTCATTTCTGCCATCTGGCTTAGCAATGCCTAAGTCCATAGCCTGGAAACATCTGGAAAAAAATAGATACAGATTCAACTATCCTAGATGTTAAGTCTGTGTGTGAGAACATCTTTATGTTTGTCAACATGTGGATAGTAATATTAAAGTAAAAATTGAAGTGGGCAATAGTGACCAGGAAGGAGGTACAGACTGATTGAGGAATAAAATCACATTCCTCTATCAATAAGAGAAAAGTGTACAGAGCATATAGTGTAAACAAATTCACGTTTCCATTTGCTTCCCTTTCCCCCCAACATTAATCTTTAGGAGTTGGAAGCATAGAAGGGAACTTAGTTTTGTTTTTATCTTATGGTTTGAGATGTGGCTGTGACTTAACTTTTTCATTCTGTTTATAACTAAAAATGACTCATGTTCATTTCCATCTCGGCAGCCAGGAACCACTTTGATAGTATCTTCATTTTCCGTACCGTTTTCCACTGGGGGTTATTACCAGAACTCTAGCAAGAATGGTAATTTGTTAGAGCATGAGGAAATGTCTATAAATCCTTAAGGACTTGTCATATTAGAAAGAATTTAACTGCATGATATGGGCAAAAAGTTGTAGAATCAATGATAAGAATAAATAAGGAACAACAAGTGGTCTAAATTGATATCGACATTGCCCAATGCCAGCTATCTTTACCCCATTATGTCTGCCATAACCCTGGAGGGATGCCGAGGATCACTTATATTGTGTCAAGAGAAGAGTTGGAAGAGCATCAGTTTTGAATATGTTATGTATTAGTTTCTTTTGTGCATCTATGTGGAAATAGATGTCCCCAAAGCTATAATTCATATTTTAGCTTCAGGTTTCTTAAAGATGTGGAGATTTTCTTGGCTTGGAAACAGATGGAGATTTCAGACAAAGTGAGGCTATCATTGATAATGTACTTAATGTCAGTCAAAATAAATCTGTGGTGGGAATTCTAGGCAGATTGACTTTTTTTTTTTTTTTTTTGCAAAACATTAAAATTTCCAGTTGTAAAGAATGATGGTACAGAGAATGGGAGGAAAGATTCGCCTGACATTTTTAGAAAGGAACATATAGTGAGAGTTTGACTTCTTTTTTTGCTAATTTGAATACCTTTTATTTATTTTTGCTGTCTGACGCTGAGGCGAGGACTTCTAGGACTATGTTGAACAACAGTGGGGAGAGTGGACATCCCTGTCATGTTCCTGACCGTGGGGAAAGCTCTCAGTGTTTCCCCATTGACAATGATATTTGCTGTGGGCTTTTCACAGATGGCCTTTATGCTCTTGAGGAATGTTCCCTCTATGCCTACACTGTGGAGAGTTTCAATCAACAAAGGAAGCAATATTCTGTAAATGCTTTTCCTGCATCAATTGAAAGGAACATATGGTTCTTTTCCTTTCTTTCTTTTCTTTTTTTTTTAAGATTTTATTTATTTATTCATGAGAGACAGAGAAAGAGAGAGAGAGAGACACAGGCAGAGGGAGAAGCACGCTCCATGCAGGGAGCCCAATGTGGGAGTCAATCCTGGGACCCCAGGATCACACCCTGGGCTGAAGGCAGACGCTCAACTGCTGAGCCACCCAGGCATCCCTTGTCCTTTCTTTTATTAATATGATGTATCACGTTGATTGATTTGCAGATGTTGAACTACCCTTGCAGCCCAGAAATAAATCCCACTTGGTTGTGGTGAATAATCCTTTTAATGTACTGTTGGACCCTATTGGCTAGTATCTTGGGGCATCAAAGAAATACAAATCAAAACCACAATGAGATCCCACCTCACAACAGTGAGAATGGGGAAAATTAACAAGGCAGGAAACAACACATGTTGGCTAGGATGCAGAGAAAGGGGAACCTCTTTACACTGCTGGTGGGAATGCAAACTGTTGCAGCCACTCTGGAAAACAGTGTGGAGGGTCCTCAAGTTAAAAATAGAGCTGCCCTACGACCCAGCAGTTGCACTACTGGGTATTTACCCCAAAGATATAGATGCAGTTATCTGAAGGGTCCCAGTGTTCACAGCAGCAATGTCTACAATAGCCACATTGTGGAAGGGGGTGAGATATCCTTCGACAGATGAATGGGTAAAGAAGATGTGATATATATGAGAAAGGATGAATACTTACTATTTGTATTTACGTGGATGGAACTGGAGGGTATTATGCTGAGTGAAATAAGTCAATTAGAGAAGGACATTTATCATATGGTTTCACTCCTATGTGGAATATGAGAAACAGGGCAGAGGACCACAGGGGAAGGGAGGGAAACTGGTAGAAAACCATGAGAGACTCTAGTTCCGGGAAACAAACTGAGGGTTGTTGGAGGGGAGGTGGGTGGGGGATGGGGTAACTGGGTGATAGGCATTAAGAAGGGCACGTGATGTGATGAGCACTGGGTATTATATGGAACTGATCAGTTATTGGACATTACATCTGAAACTAATGATGTACTATAAGTTGGCTAATTTTTTTAATTTATTTTTTATTGGTGTTTGATTTTTTAAAAAAAGAAAAGAATGTATAATTCTACCAATTCACTAAGACTCTGGAATGAAAGCCCTGCTTAGACCTGCATGAAAGGATGTTGATTCAGAATCTCTGGGCCCTTTAGGGCTGGTGGTGACATTAGTATGAACTGCACAAATCCCACATGGCCTGCGGATGGCTGTGTGCCAGCTTTCCTACTTTCATATGTTTAATTGAGGAGTAACCCGCTGGAAAGGCAACGATTTAGCTTTGCCATTGGGAAGTTAGAAAATATTTTTATTTCTCTGATGCCCCTCAATCCTGATCTCCTTTATTGTCTGTTCAATTGTAAAGCAAACCATTTCATCTACTGGAAGCTGGAAACAAACCTGTCTGCTGCATTTGATAACAGTTCGAAATTAGTGGCAAATTGGATTTGAAATTAGGTGGTTGTCATGTGAGTGATCAGACTGCATGAACAGATTTTTTATGCAAAGCAATGAACTTTCTGTTGGATTTATGAGATGGGACTGAGGCAATGTATCCCCAGGCCTTGGCATCACTGCTTGATAGACTACTCATATCCTATTTGTGTTTCATTTTTTCTGCTGCAGTTTGTCCGTGTCTGCCTATTTTACAGGCTCAGGCTCCTTGGGGGATTTAACAGGAGTTGTGCTCTCTGTGGGACGTTTTCCTAGAGGCACTGCAATTCAGAGGTCATAGAAAGCCCCTTCTGCCCTTTGGATGTGGAGAAATGGACCTTAAGCATCCTGACACAATGACGTCTTATGAAAAAAACAAACAGTAATTGGACAAAAATAAAAATTTCTAGAAGCACAGATTATTTAGACTTTCTTCCTGTGCTATTTGCTTTTAATGTGATATATGGTGAATTAACCATTCTTCTGCATTTTTACCTACTTGATGCTGACACTCATTGAAAGGTTAGTGTGGTTAATGCATGAGATCGTGTAAATCCTCAGAGAAGTTGTTTGTGAGCAGTTTAGGTAGCCAAACCTGGGGCCACGGAACTCTGTAGGACTTTGGGAAGAATTTTTTTTTGTATTATTGACACATAATGCTTTGTTAGTTTCATGTGTGTAATACAGTGATTCGCCAATTCTGTACATTACTCAGGACTCATCATGATAAGTGTACTCTTAGTCCTCTTTATCCGTTTCACCCATTTCTCTACCCATCTCCTTTCTGATAATCATCAGTTTGTTCTCTGTATTTAAGAGTCTGCTTTTCTCGTCTCTTATTTTCTTTGTTTCTTAATTCCATATATGAGTGAAATCATATGGCATTTGTCTTTCTCTTCCTGATTTATTTCACTAGCATTATAACCTTTACCCTCTAGTTCCATCCACACTGGTGCAAATGGCAAGATTTCACTTTTTTAAGGTTAAGTAGTATGTCAGTGTGTGTGTGTTTTGTTTATCCATTTGTCTATAGATGGACAGTTGGGTCACTTCCATATTTTGACATTGTAGATAATGCTGCAATAATCATAGGGTGCATAAATCTTTTTGAATTAGTATTTTTGTTTTCTTTGTGTAAATACCCAGTTGTAGAATTACTGGATCACATGGCAATTCTATTTTTAATTTTTTGAGAAAACTGCATTTTGTTTTCCATGGTGGCTGCACTAGTTGCTGTTCCCACCAACAGTGCATAGGGGTTCTTTTTTCTCCATGTCCTTGGCAACACTTGCTATTTCTTATGCTTTTGATTTTAGCCATTGTGACAGTTGTGGGAAAAAAAAAAAAAAAAGAAGTTTGTTCATTTTTTTTCCCCTCTGGTATGTCTATGTATGGAGAAGGAGGGGGATAAACCAGATATTTTTTGAAACAGCAAAGGGTAGTTGCCCATCCCAGTCTGTAAGCAGTTTCAGACCTACTTGGAAACGCATAGCACCCCTCTCTGGCTCCATGTTTATATTGGAAGTGTTGGATCAGAGTGGTATTTCTGGATTCTATTGCAGTCTTATTGCCTGGAAACTGAAATTAATGTGTAAGGGAAAGTGCTGGAGAGTCTCAGAAGTTGCTGGTGGCCAAGTCAAGGAAAGGAGAGCTAGCTGATGGCAGGCTCAGAAAGGATTTAAGGTCGAAGAAGAGGAGTCAGGCACTTTGCCCTAGGGTCTGAGTCAAAGCATCATGCTATCCACCCTTAATCTATAACCTCAAGCCCAAAATGATACCAGCCACATAGTATGATTTAATACACAAAAAATAAAATATGATTACGAAACTCACTGAGTAGATACTTTCCTGCAATTCCTAACCAGTGTTGTTGCTATTATTATTATTATTATTATTATTATTACTATTATTAGTCATTACTAAGAAACTACTCTGGGGCAGGTCCTGAGCTATTTTATCTGCATTATCTAGTTTAATCTTTACACAGATAAAATCTATAAAATTAGTGGAAGTCATTTTTTTCTCTCCATGATGAGAGAAGCTTAAAAAGTTTGAGTCACTAGCTTGAAGTCACATAACTGATCCATAAAGAAGTAGAGGGAACCAGGACCTCAGAGACCATGCATGCTCCTAATCATCACACTCAACTGTCATGTCTTGAAGTTCCACTGGAGTTGCTCAGTGAATTCTACTTCTCTGTGATGCAAGTGACATGAGGGCATGTTCATTGTTATGGCCCTAGGGTCTTGGAATGCTTGAAGTCCTTTTCTTACATCCAAAGAGCAGAATGGGGTTTCTATGCATATTGGGGACAAAGAACACATTCATTAATGCCCATTGACTGCATGTTCGAGGAATGCAGATCCCTGTTGCACAACAGGAGGCTCCCATTAGCTATGATTGTCCTGGAAGATCCTGCCCCTCTGCCTTAGTTCAGGGATATATCTCTTCCTATAACAGACATTGTTGGTATCCCTCCCAGAACCCTTTTATTTGGCCAAATCACCCATTCTCCATCTGCTGTGTGTTGAACAGTAATGGATCACACTTGCATCCCTTTCAGGAGGACAATTATTAGCTTATAGATGTTATCTTGCCTACTGATGTCTGGAAAGTTAAGTACTAGCCTCTCCTTCCATCTCTTACAGACTGGGACCTAGCACACAACTGTGGTGCAATCACACTCTACAGCACCCCACAGAATTGGGTTAAAAATAGACTTCTCTGAAGACACATCATTGCTTTGCTTCTCCTTTTCTCATTTCCTAACATCCTCTCCTGATCACATTCCTCAATAAATCACTTATGCAAGACTCCCCATCTCAGTCTTTGCTTTTAGGAAATGTGACCTGGGAAAATCAGAATGGAAGATATCTCTGTTTTATTTAACGTTTCTACCATATTCATTAATACTCTAGCATCTTGCTGGACTTTTTGCTGAGGTCAATTGTGGTGGTTTTGGTTGTATGTAATAAAAATAAAGTCAACCTACACAAGTCCTAATATCTCTGTTTTTATCAGTCAGTAAAGAGATCTAAAACTCAGAAACTGAACAGAGTTCCCATGATACCACAGCATGGTGAAGATGTTCATTTCTTGGTCTAGGATGCTGAGCTAGATTATGATAACGATCCTGACAACAAGCTCAAAATGTGTTCTTGCTACAGACTGGAACTTGTGTCAGTCACAACAGAGAAGCTTAACTACCTGAAAGTACCACTCAAAAAAGCCCTTATAAAGTTCCTGTGGAAGAGACTGCTGCCACCAGCTTTTGTTCTCACTGACAAGGTTGCATTAGCAGACTTGGGTCCTGTCCAAATTCATCAAGATCTTAAAAGATTTTGAGGTAGTTAATGGGATCTTTGTGCTAATAAATGCAGAGCGTCCAGAATAAGAGAGGAGAAAGCCCTGCTTTGCCTGGTACTGCTTAGATGCCAGATGGAGCGGTATAGTCAGTTAGGGAGTCATCAGTTAATTGGGTAATTGACAGTCTGGATGGAGAGGGACCAGGATGAAAAGAGCTTGGAAATCACTCCACCTCTAGGACTGGGAATGTTGGACCCTTTTTTAAAAAGAGACATCGTTAGGACCTACCGAGGGCAGTCTTCATGTTTTGGAGAAGCTACCATGTGGCTGCAGAGGAATAATTAACAGTGAGTAGAAGCTACACAGAAATTGTTGCATCTCAACTTAAGGAAGTGTTTCTAATAAACAAGTCATTCAAATACTCAAATTCCCATCACTGAACTGTTGGAGCTGAGGCTTGAGGGTCATGCGTCTGTGCTGTAGAACAAAACAGTGTGTGTTGTGAAGAAGGCTGCATTAGATAACCTATGGGTTCCCCTCAAACATAAGAGCCTCAGTTTCTCTGAATTAGGTTTAAACAGAGAGATATACATAGTGGATGTGATCTGGCAAGTTACATAGTTTTCATTGAAGGACTTTTGTGAAGAACAGTGAGGATAAACTAAGAAAAAACTCTATACTTTGTAAGATTTCTAGGCCCCAGTCTCTAGCTTGGGAAATGAGGTTGTCAGTGCCGGGGCAGTTGGATACATACCCTCCTCACCTATCAGGCAGCCTTTCTCTTTTAGAGTTCACAGGGCTCAAAAGAAGCACACTTTGGGAAGCATCAGCAGTTTAAAATCTGGAGGTGCTAGCTCTGCTGCTCATTATCTTTATGACCTCAGGAAAATTCCTTAAGACTCTTTCCTGCAAAGATGGCAATTTCTGCCATATCTACAGAGACAAAAGAGGAGACAGGCAGATGCCCAGGGATGATTCAAATTTCCAGCCTCAGCAGTATCAGGACTACAGCCCAGTTTCTGATAGAAATGCCACATTTTCTGAAAGTTGCGGAATTGCTTTGGAGACTGTTGCAGAGCCTGTTGAGAGATGGAAAGTTGGGTAACTGGCACTGGAGCACAGGGAAAAGGGAAATCAAGAAAGGTCCAGAAATCTTGGAACCACCAAGAAGAAGCAATTATTGAGGCTATGTGAATGAATGATACCTGAGCAAAAAGTATGCAGAGAAAGAGCAGATGCTTTGGATGGAACTTGGAGAGGGATGGGAAGACAATGGAAAGGATCTATAGGGTTATCAAAGGAAGCCCAGAGGGGCTAGAGAGGGAAAGAAAACCTCCAAGGCATGGATTCATTGAATAAGTGTACAATTAACAGTGTTATATTTTCAGAGGTTTCAAGGTAGATGGAAGACTGAGAAAGGGACCCTGGAATAAATGACAGTGGAATCACTACTAGTGAGCGAACACAGAAGGACTCTCTTGATTACAACCTAGCTCAAATTAGCAGAGCAAAAAGTGGGAACATATTAACTCTTAAAATCAAAGGAAGGAATGATTCAGCAAATCACAAAGGGAGTCAGGGATGAGCTATCCTTAGAATAGCTGGAAATTGGAACCAAAACACCACCAAGATTCCCTTGGTCTGTCATTGCTTATATATGTTGGTCTCATTCTCTCAGCAGGAAACATGGCCAAAAACGATTCTAAACTTTCATCCTCATAAGTGCTGAGTGACTGAATATACAAATGGACAATGGCCAGATAACATATAAAAATAGGACTCTGATCCATTACCTGCAGAAACTTACCAGGGAAACCAACCCCTTTATCTATATATTTAAAAAAAAAAAAAAGCCCAGAAAGGCAGCCTGTTACAAGTAAGACTCGTAGGAAGTCAGATTACTATCACTAGTAACAATTCAGGAAGGCATAATGGCCAAGACTTGATTAATAACTGACAACTTCCCTAATTTTTATTCCCACTTAGAAGTTAGGTCCAAACACATAAAGTCAAATACGCACCCCTAATCAATTACACAGGATGCTCCACTTCTGGTTAGCCTGCCTACAGCTTCGCCACCATGTCAACAGCCTCCAATAAGGGCACACCTGAAGACCTCCCTTTTCCCAGCTGTAAAGCTTTCTGATTTCTCTGTCTGCCTTTGAGTCTCTGCCCCAACACAAGTGATGGTCCCTGACCCCTTGCTATAGCAAGCTCTGAATAAATAGCCTTTGTCTGTTCTCCTCTGGTTGGTCTTTATTTCTCGCTTGATGCCCAGAGAAGAATAAGACCTTCTTCCATCAGCTCCTCTGAAAATTCCCTAGACAGCATTCTCATTGGCCTTCCTTGGGCCATAACTCCATTCCCCAGACCAGTCACTATTACAACTGCGGGTATACAATATTGAGCTTAGTGGAGGAAACGTGCCTACCTCCCCTCAAAAAATGACAGTTCCCATTCTGATTGTATACCTAGACCTAGGAAAGGTATAGCTCTAAAAGAAGGAGGGTCCTGTGTCCCCCACACCTGAGGCCACTTGGGATAGGTGGTGCTGTGAAGACAAAAGAGTTAATGTCCTCTAGAGAGAATTGAGAGGTGTAGCTATTCAGGGAGGGCCATTCCAGAGTGTGTAATTGATAGGAAGATGGATTCGGAGAAGAGGTGAAGAAATTAGGGCTTGAAGAGACAGTTTCAGACATCCTGGACCTGAAATGGGGATAGGGTCAAGAGGAAGAATGATGGTCAAAGGCCCCAAAATCATCTTAGGGAATAGAAACAGATAATGAGCTGTGAAAATAAGGAAGCTCTAAATCACAGCAAAAGCTTGGTATTTTCAGCCAAACCATTTTTCTTAACCTTATTGCCCTTTTCAATTCTCCTGCTCTTCCTCCTGACCTCCTTTTCTGTAAAAGGGACAAACCAATTGACAGTAGCTGAGCCTTGAAAAGGGCATGTGATGCAGGGTTCTTGGATATTCACTTTCTGTTCTTCCCCCTCCCCATGTTCCTGGACACGGCATCTAGACTCCTGCCAGAGCTTCCCTACCCATCCTGCTCCTCCCCCAGGAGAGTGTCTTGGTGTTTAGAGACTTCCCTGAAACTGACACCTCTGGGTGATGACCCACACTCTGCTTTATTTATTCATAGTAGAGCTTGTGTGACTTCAGGGGTCAGTGAGAAGGGAAGAGAAACTGAAAACAGGAGCAGGGAGGAGGGGCAAGATGGCAGAAGAGTAGGGTCCCCAAATCACCTGTCTCCACCAAATTACCTAGAAAACCTTCAAATTATCCTGAAAATCTATGAATTCGCCTGAGAATTAGAGAACACCTGGAATGCTACAGTGAGAAGAGTTCGCGCTTGTATCAAGGTAGGAAGACGGGGAAAAAGAAATACAGACACAAAAGGCCTCCAAGGGGGAGGGGCCCGCGAGGAGCCGGGCTGAGGCCGGGGCGAGTGTCCCCAGGACAGGAGAGCCCCGACCCAGAGGAGCAGGAGCTGCACCAACCTTCCCGGGAGGAAAGGGGCTCCAAGGAGGTGGAGCAGGACCCGGGAGGGCGGGGATGCCCTCGGGCTCCCGGGGACACTAACAGGCACCTGCGCCCCGGGAGAGTGCGCCGAGCTCCCTAAGGGCTGCAGCGCGCACGGGGGACCCGGAGCAGCTCGGAGGGGCTCGGGGGCGGCTCCGCGGAGGGGGCTGCGGGGCGGGAGCAGCTCGGAGGGGCTCGGGGGTGGCTCCTCAAAGGGGGCTGCAGGCCCCGGGAGCAGCTCGGAGGGGCTCGGGCAGAGGAAGAGGCTCCGTGCGGAGGGGGCTGCACGGCCCCGGAGCAGCTCGGGGGGCTCAGTTGGCGGCTCCACGGAGGGGGCTGCGGGGCAGGAGCGCGAATCCGACAGCGCGGGCCCCGGGCACAGGGCGCCGGGACACAGCCCAGGATCCGGCCTCCCCCCGGGACAGGCAGAGGCCGGGAGGGCTCAGGACAGCAAGGACGCTCCTGCTCCGAGCTGAGCAGATCAGCGGCCCCGCCCCGGAGCCTCCAGGCCCTGCAGATGGAGAGCTCCGGAGCTACTGCCAGAGCTGACTCCAGGGCTCCAGGGCTGCTGCCGCCACTGCGGTTGTTCCTCCTGGGGCCTCACGGGGTAAACAGCCCCCACTGAGCCCTGCACCAGGCAGGGGCAGAGCAGCTCCCCCAAGTGCTGACACCTGAAAATCAGCACAACAGGCCCCTCCCCCAGAAGACCAGCTAGACGGACCAGTTCTAGGGGAAGCCAAGGGACTTAAAGTATACAGAGTCAGAAGATACTCCCCCGTGGTTCTTTTTGTTTTGTTTTGTTTTGTTTTGCTTTTTGATTTGTTTCCTTCCCCCACCCCCTTTTTTTTCCCCTTTCTTTTTCTTTCTCTTTTTCTTTTTTTTCGTTTTTTTCTTCCTTTTTTTTTCTCTTTGTCTTTTCTTTCCTTCTTTCTCTCCTCTCTTTTTCTCCTTTTCCCAATACAACTTGCTTTTGGCCACTCTGCACTGAGCAAAATGACTAGAAGGAAAACCTCACCTCAAAAGAAAGAATCAGAAACAGTCCTCTCTCCCACAGAGTGACAAAATCTGGATTACAATTCAATGTCAGAAAGCCAATTCAGAAGCACTATTATACAGCTACTGGTCGCTCTAGAAAAAAGCATAAAGGACTCAAGAGACTTCATGACTGCAGAATTTAGAGCTAATCAGGCAGAAATTAAAAATCAATTGAATGAGATGCAATCCAAACTAGAAGTCCTAACGACGAGGGTTAACGAGGTGGAAGAACGAGTGAGTGACATAGAAGACAAGTTGATAGCAAAGAGGGAAACTGAGGAAAAAAGAGACAATTAAAAGACCATGAAGATAGATTAAGGGAAATAAACGACAGCCTGAGGAAGAAAAACTTACGTTTAATTGGTGTTCCCGAGGGCGCCGAAAGGGACAGAGGGCCAGAATATGTATTTGAACAAATTCTAGCTGAAAACTTTCCTAATCTGGGAAGGGAAACAGGCATTCAGATCCAGGAAATAGAGAGATCCCCCCATAAAATCAATAAAAACCGTTCAACACCTCGACATTTAATAGTGAAGCTTGCAAATTCCAAAGATAAAGAGAAGATCCTTAAAGCAGCAAGAGACAAAATCCCTGACTTTTATGGGGAGGAGTATTAGGGTAACAGCAGACCTCTAGACAGAGACCTGGCAGGCCAGAAAGGGCTGGCAGGATATATTCAGGGTCCTAAATGAGAAGAACATGCAACCAAGAATACTTTATCCAGCAAGGCTCTCATTCAAAATGGAAGGAGAGATAAAGAGCTTCCAAGACAGGCAGCAAGTGAAAGAATATGTGACCTCCAAACCAGCTCTGCAAGAAATTTTAAGGGGACTCTTAAAATTCCCCTTTAAGAAGAAGTTCAGTGGAATAATCCACAAAAACAAGGACTGAATAGATATGACACTAAACTCATATCTCTCAATAGTAACTCTGAACGTGAACGGGCTTAATGACCCCATCAAAAGGCGCAGGGTTTCAGACTGGATAAAAAAGCAGGACCCATCTTTTTGCTGTCTACAAAAGACTCATTTTAGACAGAAGGACACCTACAGCCTGAAAATAAAAGGTTGGAGAACGATTTACCATTCGAATCGTCCTCAAAAGAAAGCAGGGGTAGCCATCCTTATATCAGATAAACTAAAATTTACCCTGAAGACTGTAGTGAGAGATGAAGAGGGAAGAGGGACACTATATCATACTTAAAGGATCTATTCAACAAGAGGACTTAACAATCCTCAATATATATGCCCCGAATGTGGGAGCTGCCAAATATATCAATCAATTATTAACCAAAGTGAAGAAATACCTAGATAATAATACACTTATACTTGGTGACTTCAATCTAGCTCTTTCTATACTCGATAGGTCTTCTAAGCACATCTCCAAAGAAACGAGAGCTTTAAATGATACACTGGACCAGATGGATTTCACAGATATCTACAGAACTTTACATCCAAACTCAACTGAATACACATTCTTCTCAAGTGCACATGGAACTTTCTCCAGAATAGACCACATATTGGGTCACAAATCGGGTCTGAACTGATACCAAAAGATTGGGATCGTCCCCTGCATATTCTCAGACCATAATGCCTTGAAATTAGAACTAAATCACAACAAGAAGTTTGGATGAAAACAGGAGCAAAAGATGCTTCTGTTATTTTCTTCTTTCCTTAGGAATAATATAGGAATGTGGTCGAGCCAGAAGATCCTGCTTTCTTTGAGGAAGCTGTTACGTGTAGGAGGGCATCCCCCCACCCGTCCCCATGATCTTATCAGCATTACTTCCTAGGATGTGAAAGTGGTGACATCCTGGGGAGCTGGGGTCTAATTAGTCCATTAGGCCTAATTCTCAGCCTCATTTCTAGCATCTGGAAATCAGGCACATTTTTAAAAGCAAATTCAGGTTTCTGATGGTAAGTACCTGACATTTCCAGAAATGGTGGTACCAGTGGAGGAAAAAACTGAAAAACTACTAAGCAAAGTCAGTTCCACAGAGTTCCAAAGCCAGTGGCTAAAGCTCCCTGGAGGTCATCCATGTGGAAACTACTATCACTCTGAATAAGGGTAATGGTGATGCAGGGGCTCCTGCCTGTCCTGTGTCCTCAACTGATGAGCAGAAGGAACCTTCAGGAGCACCTGCTCTGACTTGCCTGCCTGGCCCGAGCAGGTCATCTATGGCCTGGCTGATCTTCCTCTGGCCGGTTAGTGATTGGTTCAGGTATTAGAGCTGATGATAAAATAGCCCTAAACTAGACTAGGATGGACAAATGTAGTGACCATGTAAAGAAATTTAGTACTAGTATCATATTATTTTTAAATAGAAATTTTTGAAAATTCAAGATTGAAAACCAAATAAATGTGGAAATCTTTTTCTTTTTCTTTCTTTCTTTCTTTTTTTTTTTTTTTTTTTGGAAATCCATTTCTAACTAAGTTTGGTTTTTGTTGACTTCACATAATCTAGTTATGAACATGATGGCTTTATGGTGCTTGCCTTGGTTCCTATCTTTCTAAATGCTACTGTAGATTTAAATGTTTTTAGAGAAAGTAGGTCTGAGCTTGAGAAGCCTCTCCCCTGCCCTAAGTGTCTGATTTACTGAGAAGAGGCAGAGAAATGGGTCTGCATGCCAGTTTATACACCTTTTTGTGGATCTGCAAGGGTAGGGCCTACTATCTGACTCATCAGGACGGCCACTTGTGCAGAAGTTGGCAGATCCTAACAAAAGCTAAGCCATATAGTCTCTCATCAGCTCTACCTGCAACCATGCCATGCATAGCAACAGAGACCTTGGTGACCAGCCACATTCCAGGACCTGTCCATTTGAGTTCGGTCCCCACCTTCTCACCAATGTTTGCTGTTCTTGCTGCTGGTGGCCTCTATGAAAACACTACTTCTTTGTCCTGCACCTACCTATTCCTTTGAGGGACCAATTTCCACTGAAGGTGGAGAAGTAGTCTCCTAGTCCCAAAGCATGGCTGCTTATGCCTCAAACCTTACAAAATCCATCATGAAAACAATTCTTTGCAATTCCCTGCAGAGCCTCTCCATATGGATGTTGTCCCTACAGGCAGTATTGTTCTCTTCCTCTCCCTGCCTATTCCCACACTATCTCTAGGGATCTGAATGTTAAATGTCTTGATCCAGGCCCTCTTCATTTTATTATATCAATTCATGCAAGTAGATACCAGGAGGAACCACCAGCTAACCAATTTATCAGACACAACCAGGGTCTACAACCCATTTCAAGCTCTATTGGAATTATTTCAACAAATACACATTAAGACAGGCAAGACATATATAATATGTTTTGATGCCATTTCCTGAGTAAAGCATTCCCTTATTTACCCAGCCAGATGTTTCTTTCTATTATCTGAACCCCTAGAGCCCTACTTTTGGAAATTTCTTTAGGTAGATGTTATGCACTGCTTGAACTCATAGTTCTGTATGTATGCTTGATAAACTATAGGCTCTGTGGATGGAGTTTATACAGAATCCATGAAAGTACTTAGCACACAATACTTCTGTATGGGTATGTCGTACATACATACACAAATACAGGCATTCATACATACACGAATGTATATACACACACACACGTATTTGCCTTCTATGATCTCGTATAGCCCACTGCCATCTTTGGGACTTAGTAGATAATGGTTCCTGTTGAAAGACTTGAATGATTCTTTGTGTGGGTTGGCATTGCGTCATTGACCCCTAGGGAAAGGAAAGAGTGTGCTTTCTCTGTGTTGCATGTTGTACCTGCAAAAAATTCCCATGCTGAAGAAGATTGTGGAAAAGTTTAATTAGCTCCATTCTGTGAATATGACAGTTCTTATCAAGGCTAAGTGCTCATTCTCCAGGTGAGGACAGTAATTTATCTGTTGCTCTGTGGATAGCTTGCAAATCGGCCCTCAATTCCACACAGCTCTTGCCATGTCCAGTTAGAAGTCTCAGCTTCTATTTACCTGTGTTTTCCAGCAGGTGCCCATAAGTCAAATAACCCTTTGAGAGAAATAAGTGGAGATTTGAAATTCAATGCTACAGTCTTTTCTTTGGAAAAAAAGAAAAAGTAGAGTCAGAACCAAGAGACACTGGATAATTATTTTCCAACACTAGTTTTTAATGCCAAAAGTAAGTGAATACTCATGGGTGCTAGACAGATAATAGCACATTGTTTTTAGGCTGGCCATGTGTACTTTCTTGGCTGCACCCTGGGAAAAATCTGATTTACTTATTCTGAGTAAAAATCAGTATGACTGCCTTTGCCATCGCTGAATTTAGGCCATTCTCATCCATGCAGGCCTGTTTTGATTATCTTCAGGCGGATGGCAGCTGCAATTTGAGCTGCCCTGTTCTTGTGTCTGCAGTTATTTAACAGGCTCCATGTACTGACTGGAAGCATCTATCACGATACCTCTTTGGGGGCTAAATTCCACCCTGATTGAGAATATTCTGAAGCAGCATACTTGAGAGCTGCTATGTGTTTGAAACATTCATTTCCACCCAGACCAATTTGTGTTAGGTAATTTTTCATCTCTCAGAGTTTTGCTTTAATTGCAATTAATGTCAAACATATTTTTAGTTACTGCTTTGAGTTTTGTTGTTCTTTCCTTCATTAGTAATTTTGTTCAGGTTGTGAAAAGCCTGAGAGATTTGACTGGAAACCTCTCAACTCTTATTGAAATTTTTGAATAACTATATCATTTAATGAAGAAAGTGTCATTCGCTTCTATTCTTCCTAAGGAGGCCACTGGATGTGTCCAGGAGGTATATTTTGATAGAGAGGAGATGGGACCCTGAAGTGCGTAGGTATGGGAAGAAGGGTTTTGTATGACTCAAGGGGAAGAATTTGTTATTCTTGAGATGGAGCAAGGACAGAAAAAGAGAAAAGGAAAGAAAGGGAGTGAGAAGGCGAAAGGGGTATATGCGTGTTGTGAACTTTCCCCATAAATCTCAGTAAAGTCTACTGGAAACATGAAATATTGGGAGTGATGGTGTTTCTTGTGAAAACCAGAGGAAAGCCTGGATCTTGAAAGAAATAGATCTGGGGCAAATCAGAGACAGGACACTTGGGTCCGGAGGCAGAAATATCTGGAAACAAGAGCAGCAGCATCTCACATAACTCTAGGCCATGGAATCAGGTTTGGGGATAAAGTTACCAAGATCAACGCATGTATTTCTTCACTCACATATTCTGTCTGGTTCTATTTATAATCACCAACTCTATGCTCAGGCTTGAGTTGGATTCTGTGAGGCAGCCGCTAAAATAAAGACAGTTTATGTCTCAAGAAACAATGTCTCATTGGGGAGGTAGGCTCATGGGAAAGTTTAAAATAGTCAACAGTTGAACCTAGCATATTTTTATACTAAAGCAATGAACTGCTTTTTCACTTCATCTGGTTAAAGTACTGATCAAACCATTTCTTCTCATAGACATTTTATATCTGTGCATAAAATGAAGGCGAGCTGCCAGCCTATTTGTCCCTAACCTTCATCTATGTTATAAAGTGATTTGTCTGCACATAACAGACACAGAAGGATATAGAAAATGTCTCATGCCAGGACATGACTAGAGACAAACACAGCTTCAGGTGAACAGCTGAGGCCGACTCAGGCCTCGCTCCAGTTCTACAAGTTCCCATATTTGCTTGCCAGGCACTATGCTGAGCACTGAAGACACAGATGTGTTATGGTTCATCTTGCCCTGAAGAGCTTAGAGTCTAAGAAATACTTTTAAAATTAAGACTTTTGGGGCACCTGAGTGGCTCAGTTAGTTAAGTCTCTACCTTCAGCTTGAATTGTGAACCCCTGGTCTTGAGATGGAGCCCCACATCAGGCTCCTAGCTCAGTGGGAAGCCTGCTTCTCCCTCTCCCTCTGCCCCTGCTCCTGCTTTTGCATGCTCTCTCTGTCAAATGAATAAATAAAATCTTAAAAAATAAAACTAAGGCTTATAATTAATTTCTAGGATAGAAACCAATGCCAAGTAGTTTGAGAAAAGGGAAATTTATGAGAATACCAAGGAAAAGGCAGGTGTGTATCAGACCTTGGGATAACTGGACACCAGCGTTGACTGTATGCTCTTGGCACCTCTCAGCTGGCTACTCTGTGTGTGGTCTTTCTTTTCATCCACCTTGCTCTGCTCTTGGCATCCTCACGCTTCTCAGCTTTGCTACCATAGACTATCAGTCCTTTTTCTTGAATTCCAATTTGAAATATCCCCAATGTGAGACCAATGATTGGCTTGGCTTGGAATGGCTGGAGGTGGGGGCAGCAAGGTACCATGTATGGGAACCTCTGAAGACCCCCTAGGTTAGAGGGGGAAAAGTGCAATTCTCCAAAACAAGAGTTGTCAGGTGCAGAAGTTAGGCGAGTTTCTGAAGAGACAAAATGAGCTCGTTGCATATAGTTGAGTATGTATTATTAGCCATTCAGTTTAGTACTGGGGATATAAAGACAAATAATACTTAATCAGTGTCTTGTGAGAACTCAAAACAAGCCTGCATTACAGTGTCTGACATGAAAATGATATGCACGGGGTACAATAGGAGCTCATACGAGGGGCTCTTACCCACCCTAGTGAGCTGAAAGTGGGTTCTTTGGCAGCAGGAGCAGGAGAAAGAATGATGTCTTAGGTGGAGAAAAATCTTGGGTGGTGATTCACCGAGAGGGGAAGCTGGGGCTCTTGGTGAGTGGGAAAAATTGACAGACAAGAAGGTGGATAAGGCCCCTGGAGCAAAGCACCATGGATCATAGGAGTCAAGATCAGGAGCCTTTGTTTATCCCATGGACAAATGGAGCAACATTTAAGAGTTTAAGCAGGAAATAACAGTGAGATTTGGATTTTAGGAAGGCTTCACAGGCTGCAGACATAAAGAATAGGTCTAGAAAGAGCTGCGGTCTGCAGAAAAGTGAGGGCGACAGGCCTCTGTCCTGGTGTGGAGTGGCAGCAGCAGGGGTGGGGAGTGAGGTAGACACATGAGTGACTTTCAGCAAGAAGGACTGGTACATAAACTGGGTTTGGGGGGCCCAGGGATAGGGGCCGGTGTGAGTGAAGTTATGGCAAGCTCTGTGGTATATGTTTCTAACTTGTTTGGAATTCAGCTCACCATTTTTTGTAGAATACCATGAACTTATGATATATTAAAATTTAATTTTAAATAAATAAATAAATAAATAAATAAATAAATAAATAAATAAATAATATTGAGTCTCACACTATATCCAGGACCCAAATGCCAGGGTTTGTTTTTTTTTAAGATTTTATTTATTTATTCACAAGAGACACACAGAGAGAGGCAGAGACACAGGCAGAGGGAGAAGCAGGCTCCATGCAGGGAGCTCAATGTGGGACTCGATCCCAGGACCCCGGGATCATGACCTGAGCCAAAGGCAGATGCTTAGCTAATGAACCACCCAGGTGTCCTGTCAGTTTATTTTTAATCTATGGGAGGAAAATTAAAACTGAGAATGTTTGTTTAGTAACTCATTCCTGAGAACATGGCAAGCCACTGTTCAATGGGAGGATGGTTTGAAAGTTATTGGATTCAACATGATAAACTGTGGGTGGAAACAGTCCTTGAAAATAAGGCTGGAAAAGTAATTCAAAGGTAGACCAAAGAGTGTGATGTTTATTGATATGTTTCTTTAACAGATTTTACCATTTCCATGTTCTACTTGTATTCCTACTTATTTAAATACTTAAAAATATTTTATTTAAATGGCATTAATTTTTATTTAAACTTTTCCTTAAGTAGATTTACTATTTCAACTTAAATTTATCTTGAATGGAGATTTTATAATATTGCCATAGAAGGAAAACCAGTTTCACTTGTGAAAAACAGAAGATAATATAAAATAAGTAGAATGGAAGCAAACCAATGTCATTAAATTCTGGCTAAAATCACTTCTCCTTAGGAAGGCTCTGTGCCTTAGGTCCAATAGCCTGCCTTTTAGGAAAAACCTCTCTGGATTATTAAGCGTTTTTTCTGGGCATGTAGCTTGACTGCATTTCCCAGCCTCCCTTGCAATGTGCTGTGGTCAGATGATTGGATTCTAACCTGTGGAGTGGGACAGAGTGAGGGACACCTCCTCAAGATATGTCACATAACCACCTTCGACACAATCTTTCATATCCCCTTTTTCCCAGCAAAAAATCTCTGAGCCCATAGGAGACAACAGAGCCACAGGGCAGAAGGAAACCGGGTACCAATTCACTGGGCAGAAGCCTGCCCACTAACCATACTCACTGACTGAGCAATAGATTTGTATTGTATAATGACACAGGTTTTGGGGTGGTTTGTTATAGCAGTTAGCCTATGTTGACCAAAATGCTGCTAAAGACATGCTTGCCCAAATTGAAACTTTCCCCTTGTGTAAAAAAAAGGGGGCGGGGGGCAAATAAACTTTGCATTGGTGCTGTTTGTCTCTTAACAGCATCTTTCATTTTATCCTCTGGAAACTATCAGAGCATGACATTTTATGCCAGGCTTCACAATTAGGATCTACCTGTTATTTTCAAATAATTCTGTACTGCCCTACTTAGCATTCTTCAAAACTGACCCATGGATACGGAAGCTTTGGTCATCACAAGGTGGGCCGATATCTGAGTCAGAAGCAGGTTATTTAAGAGGGAAGAGATAGCAGCTTATAACATTTCATGTGCCTTACCCCTCCAGATTTTGATATGTTTTCTCCATCCCAACCTCAAAAGGGGCCATACCCAAGTAGATCATTGGGTGAAAAAAACAAAACTCCACTGACAGCAAGAAAGATAGATTGGAAGGAGTGGGGACTGGGGTCCCTACAGCAGAATTGAATCACATCTTTACTTTTCTTTTATTGAGAATTAAATCTAAATTATGTTATGAAAATGGGAAGCTCATTTTTTATGTGTCAATGAGGGGGTACTTTAATTTGAACAATATCCACCATTTTCAAGCTGCACTCTTCCATCACAGGTAAAGGGTTGAAGTCCATTGATCAGGAAAGTAATGTTGGAGATTAATTACAACCACCACAGGGTGACACATGTGCTATAAACTCTTTCTCAAATTGCACTTAATTAACATTTGCTTACAGAATCTCCTTTCTCTGCTGAACATCTTGCATTTAAACTGCATTTCTCTCCCCCAGCCCGCCCCCACTTACGTATGTCTTCAGTTGTTTTGGAGGCTCTTGTCCAACTTCTTTTCCACTTCATAGCTTTTAGAGCCCCAAAGGTAAATGAAGGAGCATTATAATTAACATTTCACTGCAGTGACTGCTGAGTCCTTCACTGTCTCACATCTCACTCCATTTTATCTTCAGGGCAAGAACTTGTTCTGGATACCAGCCCACATTTCATGGGATGACATAAAGTTCCAGCCTCACCTCCTCCAGGAAGCCCAGAGGTCTCTGGTCTAACTGACCTCATGTCTTCAAAATCTGGCAGCTCCTGTCGGACAGAATGAATAATATTCTATCTGGTGCTGCCGACATTGTGTCTGGTGAATACACATCTGCATTATGAGAGCACAGATTCATGTAAGTCAGGATCATATCTTCTATTTTACTTCAAAGAATAATCATCTGCAAGAAAACACACATATACCGACCCCCAACAATTTAATCAAAGCTCTTTATGTGTCACATGAAAGGGGGTAGAGGCTGAAGAAAGCAGATAATGCTGCTCTGCGTTAATCACCAAGAAATCTCCTCCACTGTGAGAGAGAGAGAGAGAGAAGGCTTTACAAACTGTGGGGAAATGATCTGGGTTTTTTTTTTTTTAATTTAAGCCAGAAATGGTAAATGGACATCTAAATTTAGTCCATGAAGTATTTCCTTTGAATTTTTAAAAACCTAGACATTTGAAGATTTCAATAAAAAATCTAGATTTCTATCTTGTGCCAGAAATTCACATGACCTGACAAACCTGGGTCCAGAATACACAGAAGAGCTGGATAGTGGCAGGAAATACTGGCCATCTTCATGTGGAGAAAGGAGGGCGTGAACTCCACATCAACTGGCTTCTATTCTCCCTACAACGCATGGTGCCCTTAACTTCCTGGACCCAGTAGTCATTTGACTCTGTAATCACTGAGACTGTGCTGTCTCTGAGATTTTAAGTGTCCCCTTTGGGTGTATATATGGCTAACATTCGCCTTTTGAATGTATGTGGGTGTGTATGTGTAAATGCCTACGTGTGTGTGCTTCAAAATGTACCTGCTGGACAATTGGAAAAAAGAGTATATTTAAACCTCACATACTCCAAAGGCCATCAGACTTGGGGCACCCAAGATGCTATCGAGTTGTGAGACTAGCAACATAGACTTCCTACTGCATTGTTCTAAATGGGCTAATTCACACTTGGGGAAATGTCCTGCTTGGGAAGGAAGAGAAAGCCACAGGGTGGATGAAAAGTGGGGCTTTCCATTCTTAGAGCCCTCAGGGCAGCGGGTGAGGTGGAAACTAGGAGGTCATCCCTCCCCCAAAGTTTTAACTTCTTAAATACTTCTTAAATACTTCTTAAATACTTTTCTTTGGACAAAGGAAAAGTAATCTTTAAAATGCAGTTTATAAATTCCCTTACTCCACCTTTTCTAAATGTTATGGTTTCTATTAGCTGCTGCAACACTTTAGTACATCTTCAGCAACTCCTGAGCTTGGATGCTGGTAGAGAGGACAAAGATGTGTGAGTGTGCCTTGCCCATACTCACTCTTGCTGGGGGTATAGGTAGAAGTTGATAGTGTCAATTAGCAGTATATTATGCTTCTATTTTCCATCTACTTATCTCTCAACCTTATCTTCAAACTTTCTTTTGTATTTTTAATTTCAACAATTGTATTTTTAAGAGCTTTCTCTTATTTGTGGATTTTGCCTTTTATAAGGCATTCTGTCCTTCTTTTAAGGAGTTTTCTCCTTATCTACAGTCTCTCATGGTTGCTTTTGGGATGAGTTTTCTCCTTCCTTTATCAGTCAACACTACTTCATCTACTAAGGATGCCAGAAATATATGTGGAAATACCTTGTTGGCTAATGCCCTCCCTCCTTCTCTTTTAATCTTTCAAATATACTTTCTATCTTTGGTGGGAGGAAAGGGAGGAAGAGGTGTTATGCTACATGTTGGCAAATCGAACTCAAATAAATAAATAAATAAATAAATAAATAAATAAATAAATAAATGTAAGTATGTATGTATATGCTTACTCTGTTTAAAAACCTTAAATAGAAGGTTTAAGCAATAGAATGTTAATGCATTAATGAACAGATCCCTCAGAACCCTTTTTTCCCCAGTTTTCATCTGTTTTCAAGGGGGGATTATGACCTGTGGTAGTGTTGGAAAGCTATCCATCAGAATCTGTGCTTCTTTCCATAGTGTGAAGTTGCTGCTGGAGGAGAGTTGTTCTCTTTATACTCACATGTGGATGGTTCCTGGCAGTGCCACAGGGGAGAAGTGAGATATGTCACATGTAGACTTGGGCTTTCAAAGAACAGTGGTGTCCCATACACTATATCTTTCTCTTTTGAATGCAGAAGACACGGAGGCTTTAGGGGACAGTAGAACTACAAAATGGGAGAAAAGTCAATCACTGAATCACCACACAAGGAAAATCACTTACCAACCAGAAATACCTGCATTAGCTGTTGTGTTAAGCCACTGACATTTTGGCATTTATTTATTTTAACAACTAGCAATGCCTTAACTTACAGTTTCCAAAAAGTTAAGTATCACTGCTTTAAGGCATCCTTGGAATGTAGCATATGTTTAGAACTAAGTAAAAATCATTTGGATCTTTAAAAACAATAACATCAGAAATATTGGGATCCAAAAATAACATGAGATCAATATCTGTTCTTGAAAATATCCCTATTGTTCAATTTTTGGGAGGTTTATATATATAAGCTGATAGAGAATGTTTCTTACAGTTTTACCAGGTAGTCGTTTTTCTCCATGAACATGGCTTAAAGACTTGAAGAGAGAATTCATCTCCCATGTTAAAATAATGAACTCTTAACTCTGTATTGTGATTTCTAGTTTCAAAGTGCTTACAAAGCATTAGTTTATCCACCCAGAACCAAAAAGATATAAAATAAATGAGGAACCTATTTGGTAGGGATGGAGTCTGGTAAAGTAGAACTGAGGAATTAGAGGAATGTCCTCAAGGTTTAATAGGATCAGGCTCCACTGTGAAGGCCCATTCTCAACCATCTCTGCCTGGGATAGATGTAAGGGAGGACCAGACAGGCTGCTTCTGGGTTCATCTTTCTCCTTCCTCTGACTTGCTCATGGCATGTTAATGGCACCAACAATTAGGCTGCAGCTAATCTCAATCCATTATGTTTTATTTTTTTCTAATTTAGCTCTCAGAGTTTCAAGAGCACCTTATGGACACTTCTACATATCAACAGCATTACCATATTGTAGAGGAGGAGATTGAAGCTCAGAGAGAGGGAGTAATTTACTCAACGTCACCCAATTGGTAAGGGACAGAATTGGAACAAGAACACTTTAGAAAACAGTAGTGTTGGGTCCTAAGGATTAGTGTTCCCTCACTACTGGGTGAGGAGACAAGCATCAAAGGATAAAATTATGGTGTCCTAACTGAACCCAAGGGGAAATGTGGACATAGAAGATCTGTTTCCCTCCTCTCAACCCTTTCTATTCATAAAGACTGAGTTGAAATGAAAACTCAGTATCAGGAATTGGCATCCAGATATGGGCATAGTAAGAGAAGCCGGATAAAAGTCAAACTGAGAATCAAAGAATCAGACAGCAAAGGCCTCAGAAAATAAGCTGTCCAAGGGAAAAGAGTGTGTGAGGAAGAATCAGTCTCTATACTAGGGCTGAGGTTCTGAAAGAGTTGGGGGTTCTGTGTCCAGTGTGGTAGTTGTTACATGGTCCTCTCCGGACCAACCCCGTTGCAGCATTTTATACTTTCAGGGGGAGGCAGTTGAACATATTTATAGCTGAGAGAGTGATAACATTGGGGACTTAATTATTATGTTATAGGGCCTTTTAAAGTGAGCCTAACATAGGTGGGGCATCATTTCTTTACTCATACAATAGTGAGGAAATGAACAACTATCTTGAACAAGATGACAGCCTTAATGGCGTCAGTGGCTTGGGTGGTGGCCCAAGCCTCCCTAAGATTAGTGTGGCTTGAAGGTGCCATAGAGCAATATAGCAGGCAACCTACCAAGAAGTAGGAGATGGATCTGCGTGAGGAGAGAGACCCAGGAAAGCTTCTTAAGTGATTCTGAAGCATATTTCTGATGGGGACACTAGAGGAGCCTAGTAGAGGAGGCTGAGCATCCACATTCCCATAGACAAATCCTTTAAGCTGCAAAAAGGCAGGCTTCCAGCCTGTGACCACTTCATTGGTACCTATAGACAGATGAAGCCTGCCAGCCTTGGATTATGACCCGTGCTAAGTGCTCTAATCAAGAGAAGAAGTGATCATGATGGAGTGCATCGGGAGCTGGAGTGTCCAAGCTCCTAAGGCTGCGCTTTTCTGATCAGCAGACTGCCTCTTCTTGGACGTTTGATCCTGAGTAACAAAGATCCTTCCATGACATAGTTACCATTTATCCTCTCAAGAGCCCAGACCTCTGACACTGGCATTAGAACAGCTTTAATTCTATATTTTGTGAACTTTGCATTTACCTTCCTCATCCTTGCGGGGCTCTCCAAAGTACTTTTAACTTCAGAACTTGGGGAAACCTCCTATTTCCCCAAAGTCTCAGCAATGTTAACATGGATTCCTCACTTCTGCTGTTTCTTTTCTGTTTTGCCCCATATCACCCTGTGTACTCAACTCAGGTTCTTCTCTGGATTTCACTAAAAATCCATTCACAGCAAACATTTTATGAGTTTTATATTTTTTTTTTTTAAGATTTGGGGCTATGGGTGATGGTAACTTTGCATACTGTCAGCTGTTACTGTTTATCTTCTCTTCTATCCCTCAACTCTCTTTCTGTTATCTCCTCTTTTACCCCTCTTCAGAGCAAACATGTTCCTCTTTCTTGTCTCATGCAGAGCTATCTCCTATTGTTTCAACTGCATCGCTTTAGAGATGGCCAACTTCCACTCTAAGCATGACTATAAAGATATATTCCCAACAAATGTCATCTTTCCTCCCTTTCCCTAAGAGGGTTTCTCACTATTTTCCCTAAGAGGGTTTCTTCACTAAAACACTATTTCTTCTTCTTCTTCTTCTTCTAGTTTGTTTCTCTCAAGTAGCTTCTTTCCCTCTCACATCAGTCATTTCACCAGCAGATATCAACTCATTGGTTTTTATCTTGCGCAGTGCATCTTGGAGAGGTTAAAAATATGTATGAATTCTGAAGTCCCACTCAAGATTTTTATTGTGTTAATCTGGAGTGGGGACTGGGCATCCACAACCCAACAATGCGTATTCTGGAGGCATCTTTCATCACTGAGCACATGCTGTTAGGCAGCACCATTGTAGGCCCCCTGGAGTTTCAGGAGGACAATAATCATACCCTGACAGGTACCTGACAGTCTGGGAGGGAGTAGAGGCACAGGCTCATGAAATAGGCTTCTATAATCAATGATGGATAACTCTGGAACAACTCTTCAACAAGTGGGTGAGAATGGGAAGCAAACATGTGCATTAAGAGCTTGGGGATAGGAGGCACTGGCAGCATCTGGTACGTAGAACAGTGCCCCCACAGAAGAGCCAGGACTCCATGACTAACTGGGCAAATAGCTTCCTGAGTGAATGGGCTTGAGGGGTGAGTAATGGGATTTGAATGGCCATAGGGGAAGAACAAATTAAAGGCCAATACCAGTTAAAGTTTGGAAGTAGGGCTGAATGTTGTCATTTTGGTGTCTGGGGAGTCCCTGGTCTGATTAGCTCAGAAGAAGCTACAGGTAAATTGGAGACCTGTAAGACTGGGTTTTTAGAAGTGGAGAACCAGCCAAGGGTTATGAATATGGGAGGAATGTATAGGTAGTGGTGTTTGGGAGGATTGATGTGATTTTGGTGTACATCCTAGGCATAAAAGAGATAGGTGAGGGGATGAGGAGAGAAATGAATCGGAGTATTCACAAAGATGCTGTCTAGTGAACCCCAAATCCCAGGTACCACCAAGCATGAAGTCTTCCTTTCTTGGGCATTGTAATTATTATTTGTAACCCCCACCCTTTCCCCTGGGCCACTCAATCCTGGACAGATACTGATCAAGTCAGGACCAGAAATCTTAAAGAAAAGGTCTTCAATGTGACCTATGCTTTCTTGGAGAAGAGAGAATGTTTTCATACACTCCTTTGATTCTCCTGATCTTGGCTTTGTACTTGAGTCACTGGTGCTCTAATGGAACCCAAACAAAGCCACACTTTGATATTTAGTGCAGGGTGGGGGGAGGCCAAACCTCATTTATTTATTTTTTCATATGAAGGGAATATTTGCTTTGCCTTGTTTTGGAATAAGTAAAAATGTACAGTAAACCCAAGCCTTATAGATAGTAACAGTCTGCCAGATGTCATGATGAGATCTGACATTTTGCTTAAGGGGAAACTGTAAATCATCAGAATACCACAGAGGCGGTTGCTACTGGGAAGAAGGCTAATATTCGTCAGATGTCTGCATGTGAGAGTAGGTGTAACCTGCTTATAACAGGGCCTCAGTGGAGAGGGCAGGCAGTATGTGGGAGCAGCCTGGGGAAGTGGGACTGCCCAGATTTGCTCTTTTACTTTTGCTCCCAGGCCTGGCGGCCTAAACTTTGTAGTCATTGGGGACTATTACAGCAGAGTATTTTGCTCTGGTTAGATTCTGACTAGAGGTAAAAGCCTGAAGTTTCATGACTTCCTAAGCAAGATGTTAGAACCTCAGAAAATTCATATTCCATGCTGGAAAGTAGGCTGTGTGCACTTACTTCACTTGCACACCAGCCTATTTATATCCCTTCCCCTCTCCCCAGCCCTCCCCCTCCACTTCCACAGTGTGTGTTCTTGAGCCAACTATCTACGGCTGAGGGCAGCTGGGGTTCAGCTAGTCTGGAACCTTTAGGAGGTAATATGGAAGACACAGCAGAGTTGTCCTATATGAGAGTTGAGAAGGCTGGATGCTTATATACAAACTTCCAATTATCTCTGTCTTTGCTTGAGAGCTGCTGGAGAGGGGAGTGGAATTTAACCCCCTCCTGCATCCAGCCTGCCTGGTAGAGAGTAGCAACAGTTACAGAGGGACACCTTCAAAACGGTGAGGGCAGAGAGGGTCTGTCCAGGTGCTGCCTCTGCTAGTCTCCATTACCTGGGAACTCTTTCCTTAATAAGAGCCTGCAAAGATGGTGCTGGTGGGTATCTGCCCACTGGTGCCCTCTTCCTATGAGCATAGATGATCAATCATTCCTTGAGACTCAGTGCAAGCTTGCCATGTCTATAATTAGTGCTCCAGTCCTGCTGGCTCTTTATTTTTATGCAGATTGTTGTCAGAGTCTATTACTGAATGTGCTGCTTGGTGGTTTCAGCTCCTGCTTTGCATTGAGGAGCTACTTCGACTGAGAGATCAATTAACAGTTTGTGGAAGGATACAAGTTTACTGACAAAAAGACAAATTTAAACTGAATATGAATAAATAGTTTTACATGGATCCATAAGAGTAAACAGATCTCTGCAGATACTCACTAGGGCTTCCATGAGGACCTGCACCTTGGCCTGTCCTTCTAAGGGGACTCCCATTTCCATGGCTCCCTAATGGCCTCTTGAAGATGGTCCATATTTTTTTTTTGCCTGATTTTCAAAGTCCTCACAGTCAAGCCCATTTTTTTTCCCTTATGCATTCCTCCCTTACACAAAGAAGGTTCCTATTCTTGCTCATAAATTTCCTCTGGAATGTTATGTTTCTACTCGCCTCTTTGTCCCTCAACACCCAGCTTTCGCTTCATCACAGTGCAGGCTGGAGGTGTCAGGAGGAGGGAAAAGGGAGAGAGAGGATAAAGGGGGAGGGGGAGGGGAAAGAATGATTGGAGGACAGAGGGGGGGAGGAGAGGCAGGAAAGCGGGGAAGAGGGAAGGAAGATAATGCGTTTTTATGTTGGGGTCCACAAACTATCTTTGGCCTGTTGGCCTGTTATTGTAAATAAAATTTCATCGGAACACAGCTGTCCCCATTTGTTTACTTATAGTTTCTTACTACAAAGGTAGAAGCGAGTAGTTGTGACAGTATTACCTGCAAAGACTAAAATGTTTACTACCTAGTTCTCCATAAAGTTGCCCATCCTTGGTTTATATGTTTCTTGACTTGTTCTGGAAAACAAAACAAAACAAACAAACGAACAAAAACAAAAAAAAAAAGCTAGTGAACTATAAAATGTGGCTATTTAATTGTGCCCCTCCACACCTCCTTCCACCCTTACCCATTCTGTTTGGGCCCCCCTGGGAGGCTGATCTGTGGCAGGGCTTCCTAGATTCAGTTGATTTTGACCAATGAGAGGGGAAAAGAGATCAGAAGGAGAGAAGGGAGCCAGGTCACTCCTTCAGGGTTCTTGGGCTGGCTGCCCCTCCCGGCTGAAAGCCAAGGTTCCTAACAAAGTCCTCTTCTTGCTACTCCCTCAAATGCTCTCAGTTTTCTTTCAATAGTGTAATTAGTCTTGGGGCACTGCTCTAACATCTGTGTTTTACTGTGCCCTGCACACACCTTCATTGAGCTTTCCTCAAATTGCCCAGTTTGAGTGGACCATCTGTTCCCTGAAGGGACTTGATTAATACAATTACAATTAAAGGCAGAAAGGAACCAAAAGAAGAGTAGAGCCTTGCATACTTTCTAAAGTAACAAATGTGTTCCTTCTACATGGCACCAGCTCAAGGTACTTACAGCTTGCTGCTGTGATCTCACTGTGATCCATGGATCAGCAGCAAGGGCATCACCTGGGGCTCATTGCAAATGCAGACACACAGACCCCACCCTAGACTACCTTAATAGAATCTACATTTTAACCAGAGCCCTAAGTAAGTCCTTAGGCACAAATTTTTTCCCTTTCTTCCCCCAACCAGATGTGGGAGCGCTCTTTACCTCTTGCCAGATGTCCTTCAATCTTAAAGTTGTCTTGAGGATGTGGGCAGGAACTCCGGATAAATTTCCTCATAACATAGCTGGATGGGGGAGACATCCTAGGGGTAGGTGTGGTAAAGTGCAGACTCAGGCCAAGGACTCCTTCTCACATAATCCTCTTATCCCCAGACTCCTTTCTTGTCCAACTTCCACTTTTTTCCACTCTGTATCAAGCCAGGCCTGCTCAGGAAGCGCCTCCACAGCCCGGAATTTAAACTATAGAAAACCTGGTTCCCTTCTTTAGTGGCTAGGAAGACAAACAAACAGATGCATACCAGTAGTGCTGTTTTCTGCTTCTTGGGGATGAAGGGAGATATTTGTAGTCTCCTCAGGGGAAATATCTTTGCCCTGATGGTCTGCCTTCTAAGGCTAGATGGTTTCCAAGGAAGCAAAGGAAGACCAGAACAGTGGTTTTCCCACCAGAGCAGGTTGCATGCTATGTCCTAGAGATCCCTCTCCAATCTTCTTCACCTCCACTATTAACTAGTGGATTGCCTGGTATTACTTTCTCCCCTAAGGAAATCTTTCTGATTTCTCTTGGTCAACCATGACCTCACGCTACTGCTTCTTTTTAAAAGCTTTTGCTGAGCATCTGCTATGAACTGGATCTCCTGAGAGATAGAACAGAGAGACAGACACGTAAAAGGCAGTTCCTGACCCTGAGGATATGTGGAAGCTAATGGGAGTGACAGCCACTGCATAGCTGAAGCAGGCACGCTGCAGGACTCAAAGGGTTCGCACCTACAGCAGATGCTGTAGATGTCCTCCTATTGGTACTTTCTGTTCTGGTGTATGACCCCTGTGTCCTTCCACAAGCACCTGTCATTCTCCAAGGACTAGAGACTTTCTCCTGGCTCACAAGAAGGGTGAATTGGGAGTTTAAGTCATTGACACCCCAGAGCACCTTCAGCAATAATGAATAGGAGTTTGTGAATAAACATCCCAGATGGGACAGTTTGGAACCTTTTTTTTTTTTTGTATTATTTCCCAAAGGTCCTGGGGGAACCAAATCCCAACTCTCTGTAGCAGCACCTGCTCATGAATGCATCTTGCATTGACTGCCTTACCTTCCTGCCCCACTTTCCCACTCATCTGTGAATGCTTCCTGGGATGGTCTTTCACTTTCACTCAGGTGCTTATTTTAGGGTCTGTTTCTGAGGGAAATCTAGACAAAGGCAATATAGAAACAATGATGTGTGTATGAGTATGGGAACAGAAGTCTAGCTAACTGGAGTGTAAAAGATAGGTAAAGACAGGGAGAATATTCTCCCAAAATGACATTATTTCAACAGTTTTTAAGGATCCATGCTGAAAGTCATTGTTAGGAACATGACAAAAGAGTGTTTAAGGATTTGGCATGAAAGTAAAATGCTGAGATACAGAAGAAAAATAGCAAAAGGTAGTACCTTTCTTGTGTCCCCACCCCTGAATCCACCCATATATGAGCATTTATTCCTTTGCCCCAAGGGATCCTTCCCTTAGATTTTCCTGGTGAGGAGTCCTTAAGAGTCTGTCTCAACAATGTGATAGACTGTTAAAAAGTCTTGCTTAGGGAAGAACTTCCATGTGAGGAGGAAATGTGGAAGGAACTGCTTTTTATTTGATCTAGTAAGACAACATCAGGGTACATATGATGTCAGTATGTATCAGGGTTAAGGAGAAAACTCAGCCCTAAGAATCTTGCCTTAGAAACTCTAGCCATCATTTTCTAAAACAAATCATAGAATCTTTAAATGAAGAAGCTTGGCTCACTTCATGTATTATTTTGGTTCTAAGGATTACCAGCCAGGTCTGGGGAAGACATGCAGCTATTGACCAATGATAGAGACCAACAGATTTTGTTCTTGTAACCATTTCACAACTGCAATCAAGATACCCCTGTGGAATACAGCTTTAGTAATCCAGTCCGTCTTTCAGAGAAGGACAGTGTATACAATAGGGTGGCTGTGCTCCCACTGGCAGTTCCATGATTTTGGTGATTATGGGGAGAGCTGTTCCATTTGATCACCTGTATTTCCCACTAAATACAGCTGCCAGTTCCCCCACAGATAGGCTGAAGGAAGCTGTGTGAGGGATCTGAGAGAGCCCAGAGAGACTTATTGAAAACAATTGAGACCCAGATTTGTTATAGCTATTGTCATCTGAGAAAAGATCCTTATGGCTTTAGTTGGAGAAAATGTATTTTCCAGTTTGATTTGGCTCAATCTTCCAAGATTGTAGCCACCAATTCTGTTTCAATTCATCATGTTATTGCCTCACACCCAGAGATGAATGGACAAGCCCAGATGAAATAGTTTTTGTTTTTTTACTGGTCTTACAACTTCACTAGAAAGTAGTGGGCAGCCCCAGTGGTCCAGGGTTTGGCACTGCCTTCAGCCCAGGGCGTGATCCTGGAGACCCAGGATCGAGTCCCACGTCGGGCTCCCTGCATGGAGCCTGCTTCTCCCTCTGCCTGTGTCTCTGCCTCTCTCTCTCTGTATCTCTTATGAATAAATAAATAAAATCTTAAAAAAAAAAAAAAAAAGAAAGTAGTAATGCTGAGGTCACCTAGGAAGTAGTACTGTGACTGAGTCTTTACTGTGCCTGGCCTGGGGCTACTCCATTCTCAAAGCACATCTACTGGGTTTGTGGATGGAATGCTGACAGCTAGTGTGAAACGGTACATTTGTCCCCAAATGTTTTGAAAAGTGTGTGTGTGTGTTGGGAGTTGAAGGGAGATGATACTAGCAAACCCTGAGATCTTGTGATTTTTAAGATAATGAAATAATTTCACTGAGAATGGAGGCTTGATTCAGCTCCTTTGATTTCCCTGAACTGGGTCCATCCTGTACCCAGGCTGGGAAATCTGCCCGAACTTCCCTAGGCATGCACTGCAGCCCATGCTCTGGGAGCTCCGTCAGCCCCCTCCCTCTTAGAGCTGTGGCTTGCGATTCCACATGGGTTCAGATTCGCCCTGAGCTGACAACCTCCAGTTTCAAGCTCCCACTGTGTCCATCTCCATTTCTGACCCAGGATGTCTTAGATGCTGTAGCCCAGAAGTGGAGGTTGGGGAATTATTGCCCTGAGGACTATCCTTTAACAATGAAGGTTGGAAACCAGAAGAGAAATACCTCCATCTCCTGTTTTGAGGGTATAATTTGGGGACGGGGTGGGGCTTCTATATGCTCCTCAGGAGGTGCCTGCAGAATGGTCTCTTTTGTTCGCATTTGTGTCCTCAATAATGCAATCTTATATCAGTTTGACCTCTTTCCACCCTCATTCTTGCTGCTCCCTCACTTCTGCTTCTTTCTGACATCACCTCTCAAATAAACTACCCCCTCCCAAGTTCTTGTCCTAAACTTTGCTTTGGGCAAAGCTGATCATGGCTAAGTACTTAATTCTAAACACCTCTTGGCATCAAAGCTTTCTCAGAGTCAAGGGAGTCAGCTGTCCCATTTGCTGTTCGGAGATGGCTACATCCCCCAATGTATTTTTATAATTCCAGAAGAGGTTTGTTTTCTTACAGGGACATGGGTACCAAAACATTCTCATCATACAATCAACTGGCATTCGTTCAGTCTCTAGTATATGATAGATTTCCATAAGTAGTTTGGGGAATGCAAAGAAGTTTATATGTAATTTGAGAATGTATAAAAAGTAAATATAATACAAATATAAATCATTACATTTTTATAAAAGGAGCAAAAAGAACAAATATAAATGGTTTGAGGAGAGAAGCTGTGTTTTTTGCATTTATTCCCTTTTTACTAATAATAGGCCTTCAGTTTTTCTTTCCAGAACCTGTCCTTGGTCCACACTTTGTTCTATGGTTTAGATTGACTGATCCCACCCATGATTCTTGGTATTAAGGGCATGATCTAGGGCTGGCCAATTAGTCCATTTTATTCCCCTGGTCACAGTGGTCATTGCTTCAGGAATGTTCATGTGATTCAGATTCATCCAATTATATTCAGTTCTAGGATGTTTGTGAAACTTTTGTTAGTACAATTCTTTTTCAGTTAGAGTTGGTGAGCTGATTGAAATTTAAGATTGAAGCCGCAAGTGATGTTTTGCCACCATAGTGTGAGTTTGCTAAATGTGAAAGCAGCTTGAGGTGAACCGAGACTGGAAGACAGAGGCCAAATCAGATGGTATCATCAGAGTGCCATGATCAGTTTCATGAGCTGATAACTTCCCTTTGCTGCCAAGGTTAAGTTGGATTTCTAGTATTTGCAACTGAAATAATCTAGGCTAAAAGATTATTTCAATTATAGAGCAATGAAGTCCAAACTCTAGCTGAATCCAAACTTGGATTCAAACCTTCATCGTTTCTATGAAATTTAGGGTTTGGTGACCTCATCTCTTCCCCAAGCACCAATTTTCTTGAGCTGACAGACGTGAAGGGAAAAGGAAACAAGAAGCAGGTTCTGGTCTATTCTTCAGTGTTCAGAATTGTCTACTCTGTGTTCATTTATGATGGAAACAATTTGACATGTGATCTCTTTCCCAAGCAATACTGAAGTGAGGACACAGTTGGGGGCTTTGCAAGATCTAAGCCATGGGCTATATGGCTCACATTCTGATGACAGGGTCTACACGGATGAAGAGATGGCTGTTTTCCATGTTTCCCTGCAATGAAACATGACTTTGTTCCAAGAGGAGTAGAAGGAGTCCAAGAATTATTCTGGAACATTGGGAAGCAGTCCCCTGGGCAAGGAAACATATTCTCCTGAAGGCTGTGATGAGCTCTTCAAGTAACTTTTGAGAGTCTCAGATGAGAGACTGAAGGTAGAACATGAAGCATCTCAAATCCTTCCATATATGAGGGGGATTTGAAGCAGGGACAGTCAGAGGGAAGGTAATGAAGATACAGATACACCCCCACCTTATGCAAGCGAGTGTTAAGGGCTTGCGAGAGGGGTAGTTATTTATAGCTCTTTACAGGTTGCAAAAAGAAAAAAAAAGATGTATTCATAGGAATGGGAACTCAAGATATCACCTGTACTGTTGGTGAAGTTGGATTAGGGTACATGTTTGGACTTGAGTTCAGTATTTACTGCCTGTATACAATTAGAGCAGCTGGACAGTGGCAAATCTTATCTTCTCACGTGCAAGTGACTTCAGGGCAGGCTAGATTAAAACAAAAAACAAAAAAACAAAAAAACTCCCAAGATGATTTGAGCTATGATGTGGAGAAATTAATCAGAGGGTGGAGAGTAAGTAATCCAGAAAAAAGTTTGAAAACTTTTGAGAAGCTGAAAGTTCCTATTTCATGACTAGCAGGGCTATGGGCAGAAGAAGGGAGTACCTCTCTTGGCAGTGTGTGCTAAGAGTTAGCAAAATTGGGCATTCCTGTTAATTTGGCCTCATTTGGATGCTATGCTGGTTATTGAGCTATTGTCTTCCAGCTGTAAACCACTCTTTCATACTCTGCTTTGTGATGCTGATGCCAGGAAGCTGCAAACTTAACTCTTCCTTTGCTGCCATTGTCCCCCAGTAGTTCTGCTGACATACGGTGCTGCAGGGGGATGGAGCAATGGAGCGATGTACGTAGGAAAGGTCTTGCTTCCTTTTGAATCGCCCTTAATGCTTCTCCATCCAGTTCACAGTTGGTTACTGTAGCAGTTGGTCTGTAGTCCCGGAACGAGCCACGTCATGTGCCTTCAGAGATGCCAGCAGTGGCCTGTAACACCTCCTCCTCAGAAGGTTGGTTCCCTCCTCCAAGCTGCAGACTCCAGTCACGCAGGCTCCTCTCTCCATGCACAGCCTGGGAGGTGGTAGCTGCTTCTACAGTTATCTCTGTGTGACCTTGGTGTTCTGAAGTCCTCTTATGCCCTTTTCTCCAATTCCCTATGTTAGATTCTTTCTGTTTAAGTGGCTGGTATGCAAAGAAATACAAATGATTTCAAGAAATGTGCTGAGCGACCCTATGCCAACAAATTAGGCAATCTGAACAAAAAGGATGCATTCCCTGGAAACTTATAAACTACTAAAACTGAAACAGGAAGAAATAGAAAATCTGAACAGACCAATGACTAGCAAGGAAGTTGAAGCAGTCATCAAAAGCCTCCCAACAAACAAAAGTCCTGGGTCAGATGGCTTCCCAGTGGAATTCTACCAAACATTTATTTTTTTTATTTTTTTAAAAGATTTTATATATTTATTCATGAGAGACAGAGAGAGAGAGGGAGAGAGGCAGAGGGAGAAGCAGGCTCCATGCAGGGAGCCCAACGTGGGACTCGATCCCAGGACCCTGGGGTCACAACATGGGCTAAAGGCAGCACTAAACTTCTGAGCCACCCAGGCTGCCCTCTACCAAACATTTAAAGAAGAAGTAATACCAATTCCACTAAAGTTGTTTCAAAAAATAGAAATGGAAGGAAAACTTCCAAACTCATTCTATGAGGACAGCATGACCTTGATCTCAAAACCAGACAAATATCCCATCAAAAAGAAGAATTATAGACCAATATCCCTGACCCTGGATGTCAAAATACTCACCAAGATACTAGCCAATAGGAACCAACAGTACATTAAGAGGATTATTTACTACAACCAAGTGGGATTTATCCCTGAGCTGCAAGAATGATTCAACATTCACAAATCAATCAATGTGATACATCACATTAATAAAAGATATGAACCATATGATCCTCTCAATTGATGCAGAGAAAGCATTTGACAAAATACAGTATAGTTTCTTGATTGAAACTCTCCACAGTGTAGGGATAGAGGGAATTTATCTCGATAGCATAAAAGCCATCTACAAAAAACCCACAGCGAATATCATTCTCAATGGGGAAAAAATTAAGAGCTTTTCCCCTAAGGTCAGGAACACAACAAGGATGTCCATTCTCACCACTGTTGTTCAACATAGTACTAGAAGTCCTAGCTTCAGCAATCAGATGACAAAAATAAATAACAAAGATTCAAATTAGCAAAGGAGAAGTCAAACTCTTCCATTTTTTTTTTAAAGATGTTATTTGTTTATCCATGAGACACACACAGAGAGAGGCAGAGACACAGGGAGAGGGAGATGCAGGCTCTACGTGGGGAGCCTGTTGTGAGGCTCGATCCTGGGACCCTAGGATCATGCCCTGAGCTGAAGGCAGACACTCAATCACTGAGCCACCCACTCATAACAGTATTGAGAATAGAAAGTGATAAGGCACCATTTTCTTCGACGTGGATGGAACTGGAGGGTATGATGCTGAGTGAAATAAGTCAATCGGAGAAGGACAAACATTGTATGGGCTCATTCATTTGGGGAATATAAAAAATAGTGAAAGGGAATAAAGGGGAAAAGAGAGAAAATGAGTGGAAAATATCAGGGAGGGAGACAGAACATGAGAGACTCCTAACTGGGAAATGAACAAGGGGTAATGGAAGAGGAGGTGGGCGGGGGGGTGGGGGTGACTGGGTGGTGGGCACTGAGGTGGGCACCTGACGGGATGACCACTGGGTGTTATACTGTATGTTGGCGAATCGAACTCCAATAAAAAAAAAAAGTGATGAGGTGCTATTCAGATAATATAAGCAGGGAAATCCTCTCTCATAAAGTGACATTTAAACAAACACCTGAACAAAGTTAGGGAGCGAGCCATGGGACTCTCTGAAGAAAGATGGCTCCAAGCAGAGGAAGAAAGTAGCAAGTACAAAGGTCCTGCTGCAAGAACACACCTGGAGTGTGGGGAGAACTACACAAAGCCAGGGGGCTGGTTCCAGGATGTGAGGCAAGAGATGTAACTCAGAAGTTTGAAATCAGGGGTGATCATGCAGGCCCTTGTGGGCATTTAGAAGGATTTGCTCTATGCCAAATCTCACCACTATTAGAGTGCTTTTAGTAAAATCCTTTTACCTCCTTAGCTACATGTTTTCTTTTTTGTTGTTGTTGTTCAGTGAGAATAGTCATCTTGACCGGTCTTCCCTAGGAAGTGCCTGGGCGGCCTTAGTCTACACACGGGTATTTGATCCAGCCTATCCTGTTTATTCTCTCCCACTGGATGTTCTCTGGTCAATTCTTTCTCTTCTCTCCCAGAAGATGCATGGCCTTCTGGCCCCGGGGCTTCCCTGGATGCAGGCCTATCCTGAGAAACATTGACACCTCCATCTCTACTTCTTTCTTCCAAGGACTTTTACTTATTTTTTATCACCCTCTCCTGCCCCTCCCCCCCAAAAAAACCACAGTTTGATAATTTGGGATAAGGAATTTATTTGCATAAGCATTTTACAGGTGAGAACATGTAAGGTCCAGGTGTGCCAAATTCCAGTCCCCGTTAGGATCTTCTCCTTCATCAGAGGACAGGCCTTTGACTCTCAGATCTGCTATTTCTTCTTAATTGTTTTTAAAAAGATTCTATTTGTAAATAATCTCTACACACAACATGGGGCTCAAACTCAAGAGATCAAGAGCCACTTGCTTCACCAAACTGAGCCAGCCAGGTGCCTCTCAGATCTGCTCTTTTAACCCCACCCCACCCCCAAAAGGAAGGAAAGCTATACAGGCCTCCTGAGGGACCTTCATATACCGCTACTGTTCCTTCACCTCTACTTTGTTATATGGCCTCATGGGCTATTTTCTGTGTGGCTGCTCCCACATTCACCTGGTAGGCACCTGCCCTTTTTCTGATTCTGAATATTTTCTGGGCACAACTCTAATAAAGAACCACTTATGAGTGTTTATACCCACAGGCACTGTGGAAACTTCTTTGAGTGCACTACTTTATTTAATTCCAACAAAAACAGCCAGTCAAGTAGGAGTTATAGTTATTCTGATTCTATAAGATAAAGGTATGGAGTCTCAGAGAAGTTAAAAAAAATTCACTTCCAATTGCAGTGATAGTAGACTGCAGAGTTAGGAGCAGACCCTGGGCTCTACTCCAGATTCACTGCACATCCTCACCTTCTAAATTGCCTCTTACTGGTGTCTCCCTACGCTTCGGGTCCTCCACTGCAGTTTGAGGACGGGATTGTGCATGTCAGTGAACTTATTATTATTACCACCCCTGCAATACCGTGGTCAAGATCAAAGCTAGAGAAGGTTGAATTCAAGGGAGTGCAGGTCTGTAATGTATCCATAAACTTGAGTGTGAATAAACTGGATTTATGCTTAACTTGTGTTTAGCTTATTGTCTACTATGAAGCTTGTGGGTTTTTTTTTTTAGATCATTATACATTATTCCATAGCATGGTATAAAAATGCCACCAAGTACATTTTCAGTATGGTAATACTTTTATGAATGATAGAATTTTGATGGTGTAATTGAGGCTGAACTAAAATAATACGGTTGAAGGGGGAACTTTGGGGAAGAATATTTAAAAAGAAAGTTCTGTGCAGCTGAGCAGTGATCGTTTTAATATTCAACAAGTTAAATATAAGCTTTTCCAACTGCACTTGGCAATGCCTCTAAAATGCCAACAAGATCTGTGTGCTTCTGGATCCTTTCTTACATGGCTAATTGGCCATTTGCTCATTCTGACCTTGGAGATCATTTGTGAAAATGCAATAGAAAAAGTAAATTTAAATACAACTCTGGGAAGCTTTTCATAATGGCCATTAAGGAAATCAAAGTGATTTTATTAATTCTCAGTTACACACACCCAGTCAGATGGAGGACACCCAGTCACACTCAGTCAAATTCAGAAATAGCCTGTGCCAAGCTTGTAGGAGAAAGCAAAGCTTGTTCTTTACAGCACCACACTCTTTCTTATTTCCTACTTTTGTCCTGGAGTGTCCCTCAGGCAGTTCTCTGATTGTCTTCCTCTTTATCCCTTTCAAAAATTGCTTTCCCTATTCCACACCCCTGGCAGGGTCAGTTCTAGGTAATGTTCCTTAGATTATAGCAGTTACTAGCTTTCTTTACACATAGGATATAGATGCTTTAATTACTGAATTGGGCTGCTGTGCCTTTGTGTAGGGTTGAGTATAACAAAGTGAAATGCAATCATAACATTCCAGATTGAAAGGGACTATAAAAGTCATTCAGACAAGACTCTATTTAGTACTCAAATCTTTTTGGCCTAGGCCAGATTCTCCCCTATGCAGATCTCTAAGAATTGAGTTCAAGTGGTCTATGTGGGACGTGATTGATCTCAAGGACCATCAGTAAAGTTTTGAAGACAGGGAAAGGAAAGAAGCCAATATCAGTTACATTAATGAGCTTGCTACTGCTGTAGGCAGTTGAGGCTCAATCCTGCTGGAGACCTCTGAGAAACATGGAATGTGCCCTGCCCCGTGTTAATCTCACTAAGGGGTGAGGAAGTTGGGGTATTTATCCTCCAGCTCTCATTCATCACTGACTGAGGGTGCTGCTAGGAATACTAACACACTGGACCTTCCAGTCTGTACTGCTGAAGACCTGGGTGCTTGCGGTAGGACGCCATTCACATGTGAGTGCTGAACTTCTATTTCCAGGACAGAGATCCTGTCTGCTACACCTGATTATGAAAGCATCTCATTGAAATTACCTAGGTCATAGAGTTCCAATAATGAGAAACTCAGCGCCTCTTAAAGAGCAATTCTCATTTCCTGAAGGTTTTTTCATGTTCCCATTGGTTCTAGTTGTTTTACTCTTAAGACTACAAAGAACATGTTCTTCATATTTCACAGATCCCCTTCTTGACCCCATCTTCCCACTCAAGTCTTCACTATCAACCTAACATTTCTAGTTTTTCTACATGTTCCCAGTGGAAGGATACCTCCAGTCTTGTCACCTTATCTCCTCTGGACATGTTCTTTGCTGAGTCCCTCTTATTTGTCATGTGTTTTAAAAGAGAGTGCTGAAATATTATGCTGCAGCTTAAAAAAGTGCTCTCTGAGGCCAGACAGACTAGGCTTTGTCACCTTAGGTACTTACTTGGCCTTTCTATGCCTCAGTTTCTCATCTCAAACATGATAGTACTACTTCCCATTCCATAGAGTTGGATATAGGACAGTATCTATGATAGAGTGAATAACTACTTATTATTATAGTTTTTGTTGTTACTATTGTTGTTGCTGTTAGTACTAGTAATGGTAATAACAGTAGTAGTAGTATGTTCTTCATTTGGTCTGGGTTTCATAGTATTCCAATTGTAGTTTGATGGGTATAGGTAGAAATATCTGGAATGACTGGATAGAGAAAAGATGAGACAAAAGAATGGTAGCCAGTTGACTATGGAGAAAAGCAAATTACCAAAATTTTGGACAGCTAGAGTCATGTGGTATAGTCCTATTCTGATGTGAGGGATAAGTTTCCCCTTAAGGAAAGTAAGTATTTTGCTGCTGCTCATCCAGGCAAGAGATGCTTCATCCAGAGGTGCTAGGAGCAATTGGGCCTGGATGCTGAGGCATGGAGAGATTAGAACTGGTTGTGGTGGTGGGTGTGAGCTGCCTCTGGCTATGTGGATGGAACAAGCTACAACATTAACCTCTCATTTTTACTCCTGATGGTAGTGACATGGCCAGCATGCAGAGATGCTGGCATTTAGAGCATGAACAAATAAATCCTGAGGTGTGTCTGTGTTCTGCTTCTGCGTCCCATAGACAACCTAAGCAGATAAAATTAACTTTGAGACCCTGAGCTATTCTGTGGTCTAAATGTGTGGGCTGTCCCAGTAGAAGCTTTCTTTCACCGGGGCCTAGGTAATAGGGGTAATGAGTGGGGGCAAATTGCGAATGAAGATCCAATAAGCCTTAGGGGTCTGTTCTGGAGAATATGGAAAGGAGAGAAGGATAAATTATCAGGAAGAGTTGGGATGAAGATGCAAGATATGGAAATGGAGTAATGATCTTCAGTACAATGGGGAAGGGGCTCATGTAGTCTACTGACTGCTGAGTTGGTGCCATCTAATTTTGTAGTTCTAGGCAGGGGCGGCCTATCAATTCCAAGAACAGTGAGTACAGTATGCTTTCCCTTCTGCGTTTCTATTCTTATTCCTGCCCTCTACACAATCTGTACTTTGACCTCCCAGGGTGGGGCTTATAAATATCTGTGCTGGAATTGGCATTGGAACTTAAAACCAACAATGACAGAAGTCACATTCCCATCCTCTCTAGAGGTGGACCTGAGAGGTAAAGATAAAACTCAGTGGCCATAGCTGAAGGCCTGAGGTGAGGAGAGGGATGGGGTGAGACACTGATGCTGAGTGTAATTCCCCTAAACACTGACATTTATAAAGCCTGGCACATCAGAGGCTCAGCTGGGTTTCAAATACAACCCCTGGTATCAAGAATGAACTATGTATTGAAATAAACTGCAGTATGAGTTATCAGCATCCGCATTGGATACATATTATTAGAACTTCCTATTCCTTCACAATGCCTGAAGCTCTTGGCTAAAGTCTTCAGGAATCTATGCTGCAATTTGTTACTAATTACTGCATTTCAAGGGTTAAAAGGTACAGGTGGGATGATCTTAGATGCTGATGGGCTGTCCCAGGGTATTCACAGGGGCACCATGTCTGGAATTACAGGACCCTCCGTCCATCTCCCAGTGACTAGGATGGGACCTCTATGGCTTCCAAAGTTGTGCATGTTACCACAAAAACCCATATCTACAGAGGCTGCACCATTTGCTTACAGAACAGAAACAGGTTTCAGAGCTGAGATAGAAGGCAAGTACCTAGTTAAACTTGTTGCTAGAACATGCTCTGTGCAACAGAGTGATGTGTTGGGCTTGCTGGATTACTGGGTCATAGGGGATTAGTACAGAGATGCCAGTAGCTGATCTTGGTGGAACCTCACCTGGTTGGTGGAAAGAAGGAGGCTACCTCTCCCACAGCTGGGTAAAGAGATGGACACTGTCAATTATAGCATTTGTACCATGGGGAGGGAGGGCAGAAATGGAGGGTTTGACTCAGAGCAGAAGAGATATTTCCAACTCATTTACTGGAAAGCGTGGGTTTTTTTTTTTAAGATTTTGTTTATTCATGAGATGCACAGAGACAGAGAGACAGAGACAGAGAGACAGAGGAAGAGACACAGGCAAAGGGTGGAGCAGGCTCCATGCAGGGAACCTGACGTGGAACTCGATCCCGGGGCCTCCAGGATCAGGCCCTGGGCTGAAGGTGGTGCTAAACCACTGAGCCACCCAGGCTGCCCTAGATAACTGTTTTGACATTTGCTTTAGCTTATTCCACTGACTTGTAGGACCTGTGTGACTGAAACCAAAACATCATAGACTCTTAGAGTTGAAAAGAACTGGTAAAGTCCATCTCCAGTCCTCCATCTACTATTTCCTTTAGAGTACCCCCTTTCCATAGCAGCATTCTTTGAGTATTTCCTGTAGAACACCTCCTTTCTCTAGCAGCACTCCTTGAGAATTTCCCAGAAGTTTTATTTCTTTGTGAGACAGCCCCCATTGGGAATTTGTGCTTGTTAGAAAACACTTCCTATGCTGAACTGAAATGGACTTCGGGAGTCAGCTTTGCTACCTTTCTTTAGAATGGTGTATTGTTTTTTTCAGCGAAAGGTTCATTCCGAGAGCTATGATGCATGAGACTTTGAATAGGCCAGAAAGGAAGGAGGTCACTCTTTCCCTTGTTTTCAGTTTTCTGATTTAATCCATAAACTCACCCCCTGAAACTCGTTTGTGTTCTGGTTTAATGGCAATGGGTTGCCCAGATGAAGAATGGGTCCTAAACACTTGGCTTTTCTCTAATGACACATCAGGGATTTGTTCTTCATGGATTTCTTGTGTGTTCAATATATTTAGTAACCATTTGCTTGCAAAAACTGGGTACAATAAACCACATTCATGTGACTTAGAGTTGCTGCAATCAAATTTTGCAGAAAGGATAGTGTTAGTGCTGGACTTCCAGGGACTTGAACACAGTGTGCTCCCTTGTCTCTTCTTCTCTCTTCCCTTGACTTTATTTTCTTAAACCAGCCGTCTTTGTTCTCATGGGGGAAAATGCTGCTGACCTCACATTTTTAGGCTTTGTTACCTAGGGGGTTGCATCTCTTTCCACAGTTTCATTTCTAAAAGTCCTGGGAGAAGACTTTGTGTGGCTTATATGTTCATCCCCAAACCCACCGTCTGCAACCACACAGTTTGATTTCTGGCCCTGACTAGAATCTCCTAATTACAATCAAGGGGGACGTTCTCCAGGAAGTGGAGGCATTACACTCTCGACAGAACAAATAATTGTTCCCTGCACAACCTACCTCCACCCAGGTATAATCATTGGGAGACTTGCATTTTAGCATTTACCTATGTCTTAAAATTCCTCCAAGTTCTTATATCCCAGTTGTCTACAAAAGTGTGTGCATGTGTGTGTGTGTGTGTGTGTGTGTGTGTAAGACAGTCTCAAAGTCTGTGGATATCCTAATAGTTTCAAATTATTGAAAGGAGGGATACAAGTCCCATTTTACATACCAGTCACTCCTTATTAGTCCAGAAATAACATGCCTATGAAGACTAAGATCAATAAATCACATCAAAGAATCAGAAAAGAAGCCTAGTAAGATAGACCTCATGAAGTCTTTGAACAACTTTATAATTGTCCTTAATGCTTATTTTATATGCTCTTTAATAAGCTAGCTAATTCTTCAGCTCACAGGAGGGTTCTGGGCCCTATGCTAGGCACTAAGTGCAAAAAATAAATAAAACAGATCTTGTAACTTGAGTGGAAGAGAAAGGATAGAAAAGCACCAATAAGGACAGAGCGTCACAAGTGCTATGAGACTCTGGGGAGCTAGAAGTGTTATCTGGTCCCTGAGCATATAGAAATGGAGAGAGGGAACACTGAAGGATTAGGAAATGGGAGTTAGTAATATGGGAGGAGACATAAAAACTATGTAAACAAACATGAGAACTAACAACAAAACACACAGTTGAGGCCATATGGTGTTGGAGCGGAGTTCAAGGAATTTCCAAAAATCCTGGAGATGTAACCATCACCGTCTGGATGTAGGTTTCACCAGGGCTGACTGAGATATTAATCATAGATCTATCACTGGAAACCATAGTCCCCTCACCTCCATGGGCCTCTGTTTAGCCATCTAGAAATGTAACGTCTAAGGGATTCAGATTCTTTGATTTTGCCTGTACTCATAATGATGACCTTGTGTTTAGGTTAAACTGCTTACTCCAAGAGGGGAAATGTATAATCAATTTGAGAAATGCTCCTATTCAAAATGAATTGATCATACATTTTCTAACCTACTAATGTGTAATATAACAACATAAATTCATAAATTCAACAAATACTGGGTGCTGGGTACTGCATGGGATACGGAGTTTGCAGTCTAGGGGTGGGGTCAGACAGGCAGGAAGGTAGTTATGACCCAGGGTAGTGTTTTAGTGGAAGTAGACTAGGAACACATAAGATGGGTATTGGCCCATGCAATCAGGGTGGATGGGAGCATCAAGGAAGTTTCTAGAGGAGGTGGCATTTATCTGAGACCTAGAAGGTGAGCTGAATTTATCCAGAAAAAGGATGAATGAATAGTTTGGACAAGACAATTATTTTTTTCAGATAAAAACATATTTACTTGAGAAAGAGAGAGAGCATAAGCTGGGGGGAGGGGCAGAGGGAGAGGGAGAAGCAGACACCCTGCTGAGCAGGGAGCCCAACACAGGGCTGGATCCCAAGACCCCGGGATCATGACCTAGACTGAAGGCAGATACTTAACCGACTAAGCCATCTAGGTGCCCCAATAAGATAATATTTTAAATTCCTGTTAGATGCTTACATTTTTTTAGCTTTTTAAAAGATATATTCTATCTTGTTTATGCTAAGCCTCCAACAATAATGCTATTCTCTCTTAGATAAAACTTTAGTTTCCAAAGTCTAGTTCAAATCTTGCCACCTTTAATCCTTTAATCAATAAGAGTATATTGGTGCCCATTCTAGGCCAGAGGCCAGCAGTTGGGGTTGGGGAACATGAAACAATTATTTAAGTAGGATTCCTGTCTTCAGGGGTGCTCCCACCCTCAAATGATCAGTACTTCCTTCATATTGATTACCTGTGACTGACACTCCTACTTTCTGTGCCATGTTTATTTGTGCTTAATCACATATACTCTTTGTTTTATAACCACTTTATGTGAACCCTGTCTCTTCCTGTAAACTATAAGGTCAGCAGAGACTTTTGCCTAATCCTTTTTTTTTTTTTTTTGCCTAATCTTTTTAAAACTTTCCCCCAGATCTTACCATCTGTGGAATAGTGATGCAATGGATACTAGACATCGAGTTACTCAGTCAGAGCCATCTGACACTCTGATCTTGCCTACTTGACAGTGGAGCCCCTGAATGTGGGGAGCCCTGACAAAACAAAATGCCAGTTTTACCTCTGAATAGGTCTGCACTTTTTTGAAATTCCCTCCTTGTTCTAGGTGAAGCCACTCTGGATTCTTCCCGGTGAGCTCCAGGGGATCCTCAACGGTCAATGCGTTGGCTGGCCATGTGAACCAAGCAGTTAACTTTTCCTGACCAGTCTTTTCTTCATCTCAACTTTGTAACTGATGCCCAAGTTCATCAGGGCTCTTACTGCCTCAGAACTCTGAAGACCTTTTATCTACACCTGAGTTACCCCATTTACCCCTTTGAAGGTTGTCAGAAAAGTTTAAAAAGCGAAAACTCTACTTAGTTATTGCTTTGAAAGGCATACCGCTGCTTTTCCCAATCTTCTTCTAGGACCAGCAGCCACTTGGGGATGCTGCTTTTGTCTACAGCTTTGAACTTTCTTTGAATTAGAAACAGAACAAAGGCAACAGTGTGAAGACTGCAGTTTGTCTGTTGAGGGCATTGTTGGACTTCATTCCTTTCCACAGGGAGGGAGAAGAACCAACAACAGCTCTGCGAGTCCTGGTGTTGATTTATGTTCTGGCAGATAAGACATGCTTTATAAGATTTAGCTAACAGACCTGCTATGGTGAGTGAGATATCCCTGCTTTCTGATTTAAATGCAACTTGGCACTGCACAGCCTGGGTTACAATCACAGTATCCACCAAAAGGTGCAAAACACTGCAGTACATATGTGCAGGTGGAGAAAGCTAATGGAGCTGGACTCACCGGGTACTAACCATAAATTCAGCTAGGGTGTAGCCTTTGCTGAGATTCCAAAGGTGAACTTGTTTCTGGGATCCCTAGAGTTGGGGAAACAGTTCCAGCCTTCACTGAACAGGGCAATGGAAACACATCTATTACCCCTTATGGGGCATGTGACACATAGTCTATAACAACTTTGCAAAGAAACATGCCTTAAGTCCAAATAATTCATCTCATTGTGTAACAAAATGGTTTCGTGTGTCACATCTTTCAAAGATTATTCAGTCTGCTGAAATGAGGCGGGTGCATATATCTACTAGAGAAAAATTCCTTTACAAAATATTCTGTCTAGGGGCACCTGGGTGGCTCAGTGGTTGAGTGCCTTTGGCTCAGGCCATGACCCCAGGGTCCCGGGATCGAGTCCTGCATGGGGCTCCCCACATGGAGCCTGCTTCTCCCTCTGCCTATGTCTCTGCTTCTCTGTGTCTCTCATGAATAAATAAAATCTTTAAAAAAAAAATTCCGTCCTCTTCCTTATCTTTCATTCCTACACAAGCCTACTGTTCAAAAGGTTCTTAAAAGCTAAAAAATGCAAAATATTCAAATCAGTTCTAAATTTGTCTTTGTTAATATGTATGACATACTGGTTAGGATATGAATTTCAAGTCATTGTTTTTCACCCAAATGTTCAAATAATTAATATCCCCAGTATGATGGATGATAAATATTCATAGTCAGCAAGTCCTGCAGGGCTGATTTTGTCAATAATCCCTGGCTCTCTTTTTGGACAGGTTCTTACTCTTTTCTATCTTGTTTTCTGCATATGGCAAATGAGGAAAAGGCTTGGAAAGAAGTCAGCTCCCAAGCATCCAAGGTGAATGGTAAATGGTACTTCATATTTCATTTAATGTAAATAAGTAAATTAAGAAACCCAGGTTGGTTTCCTCGGGTACGTTGTTACATTCATCCTGATATCTCCAATCATATCAGTTTTTGTGCCTTGCTGGAAAGTAGGACTACAGCTAGTGCAACCTCCCTATGGCTTCCATTCGTCCCAGCCTGCACCTACCAACTCAGCAAAATTGCAAACAGGTTTTATTTTTTTATTTATTATTATTATTTTTTTAAGATTTTATTTGTTTATTCATGAGAGACACAGAGAGAGGCAGAGGCACAGGCAGAGGGAGCAGCAGGCTCCATGCGGGGAGCCCGACGCGGGCCTCGATCCCGGGACCCGGGGTCACGCCCCGGGGTGAAGGCGGCACTAGGCCGCCGGGCGCCCCGGGCTGCCCTACAGACAGGCGTTAAATGTACAGTTTCTGTCTTGAAAAGGAAAAGCGGACTGGCAGCACGGCAGTCCCAGGCCCGAAGCCGCAGCGCAAAGCCGCAATCATCCGGCCAGTGCGGAGCTGCGGGAGGGCGGGGGAGTCGGGGCCTCCTCCACCTGGTCCCGCCGGCTGCACTAGATGACCTCCCAGACCCGAACACCTGCGGATTCACCCTGAGACGCGGGCGACAACAGCTGCAGAGGAGGGGAGCAGGAGGGCGGGGCGGGCAGGAGGGCGCAGAGCAGCTGGGCAGGGAGGCCCACAGCGGGGGGGGGGGGGGGGGGGGCGGGCAGGGGGGACGGGGCAGGGGCGGGGCGGGGCGGGGCGACCGAGTACCACGAGGGCTGCAGGCGGCCGGGCCCTAAACCTCGCTCCGGGTCCTCCCAGCTGAAAAGTGCTCGGCGGGGAACAGGGCCGACTCCGTGCTCCCGGGGGCAGGAGAGGGCAGGGGCGCCCCGAGAGTGGAGGCTGGGGGTGCAAGGGCCGGGCCTCCCGGGAGAGTCCGCGGGCTGCGCCCAGGGCACCAGGCCCCCTCGCCCTGCAGCCTGGGGGCGGGCGGAGCAGGGCCGTGGTCCGCTCCCTTGGGGGGGGGGGGTCCCTGCGCGGACGCCGACCTGGGGCTGCTGCTGGGCGCCCCGACGGGGGCAGGTCGTCCCCCTGCGCCTCCCCGAGCACCCACGCCAGGGCGCGGGGGAGAGGGCGCGTGCGGCCCGCAGCTGGACATCTGCCGGCGCCGTCTTTAATGTTTGTCTTCTTTCGCCTTCACCTGGGACATGTGTGGCCTCACAGGAGGACAGCTGGCGCCGAGCCCAGCACCTGGCAGCTGGGCCATCTCCGGCACAGACACCTGGTTATCAGCACAGCGCATCCCTCTGCCCGGAGAACTGGGGAAGAACAAGGGAAGAGCAAGCTCACTGACCAGGCGGCGCTGGGAAGCTCCCGGACCGAGAGAAAATAGCGTATAGAACTCGAGGGGTGTTTGCTTACGATTCATTTATCTGTTAGGTTAAAATTTTCCAGTATTTTTTTCTTTTCTTCCCTTAACTATAATATTTTACAGATTCTTCATTTTTAAGCTATTTCCTCTTTGACTTTCATATATCTACAATTACATGTCTTAGATATATTCTTCATTTTTTGGATTTCCTTCAATGAATTCAATTTAATTTTTGTAGATAAACAAGTTATGGGTTTGGGGGTTTGTGTGTGTGGTGTGTGTGTGTGTGTGTGTGTGTGTGTCTTGTTTTATAATGGTGCTAGTTAGTACTTTCTTTTTTTTTTTCTTTTTAAAGATTTTATTTATTCATTCCTGAGGAACACAGAGAGAGAAAGAGGCAGAGACATGAGCAGAGGGAGAAGCAGGCTCCATGCAGGGAGCCTGACGTGTGACTCGATCCCGGGTCTCCAGGATTGCGCCCTGGGCCGAAGGCAGACACCAAACCGCTGAGCCACCTGGGCTGCCCTAGTTAATACTTTCTAACACATGGACCAAAATATGCTCAGAACCAAGTGGAACATCATTGCGGTTCATAATGTGGAAATATATTCTCTCTTCCTTTCCATTGTGTCCTCCTCTTTTATCTTGTTTCTGTTTTTGTGGTCAATGTTAGGTCTCTATATAAATTTTACTGCTTTATATAAATTTGGAATTGAGCATCTTCTAACATACAAAACAAAAATACACTCAGAACCAAGAGGATCACCCTTTAGGTCCACTTGGTGAGACTATATTCTCTATCCACCACCACTTTCCTCTCCACACCTCTTTTATTCTTTTTGTTTTCTGTTTTGTTTTTGTGTTTTTATTCTTACTCTTTCTTTTTAATTTCACTTCCATGGTCCTTTTGTTTTATTTTGTTCTGTTCTTTTTCTTTTATTTTTCTGGTTTGTGACTTCTTCACAATTGTCTAGGGTGTATTTCACTTAAGTCGTGGTTGAAATTTTTGACTCTTCTCACTCATACAGCCATTATTCAATGGACAAAATGACTAGAAGAATTCACGGCAAAAGAACCGGAAGTAATATTCTCTGACACAGACTTGCTGGATGTGGATTTAAATACCATGTCAGATATACAATTCAGAAGTACAATTATAAAATTACTTGTGGTTCTGGGGGAAAAAAAAGAAAAGAAAAGCGTAGAGAACTCTAGAGATTTTCTTCCTGCAGAACTGAAATCTAATCAGGCCAAAATTTAAAATACTTTAACTGAGATGTAGTCTAAATTGAATACTCTAACTACTAAAATTAATGAAGTGGAAGAGAGTGAGTGACATAGAAGGCAAGTTAATGGAAAGGAAGGAAGCTAAGGAAAAAAGAAGAGAAAAACAAGAAATCAGAAAGAAAGGCTTTGGGAAATAAATGATATCTTGAGAAGGAATAATATATGTCTTATTGGGATTCCAGAAGAGTCAGAGAGAGAGGACCACAAAATATATTTGAACAACTCATAGCTGTGAACTTCTATAATCTGGGGTGGAAACAGGCATTCAGATGCAAAAGATATGGAAGACCCCGCCTAAAATCAACAAAAAACAATCAACACCCCAACATATAATAATGAAACTTGCAAATTTCAAAGATAAAGAGAACAGTTTAAAATAAGCTTGAGACAAAAGATTCTTAACTTATATAGGGAGAAATATCAGATTAACATCAGACCTATCCACAGAAACCTAGCAGACCAGAAAGGGCTGGTAGGGTATATTCAGGATACTAAACAAGAAAAACATGCAACCAAGAATACTTTATCCAGCAAGGCTGTCATTCAGAATAGAAGGACAGATAAAGAGCTTCCAAGACAGACAGAAGCTGAAATATGTGACCCACCACACTGGCTCTGCAAGAAATATTAAGGGGGACCTTGTGAGTGAAGGAGGGAGCCCAAAGAAACAATCTGAAGAAACAGGGACTGTATAGGTAACACTGACACTAAATTCATATATTTCAATAGTTACTCTGAATGTGAATGGGCTAAATGATCCCATCAAAAGACACATATTGGACTGGATAATAGCATCTATATGCTATTTACAAGAGATTCATTTTAGACCAAAGGCCACCTCCAGACTGACAATGAGGGAGTGGAGAACCATTTACCATTCAAATGGTCCTCAAAAGAAAGCTGGGGTAATAATCCTCATCACAGATAAATTAGATTTTTTTAAGATTATTTATTTATTCATGAGAGACACAGAGAGAGAGAGACAGAGACATAGGCAGAGGGAGAAGCAAGCTCCTTGTGGGGAGCTGGATGCAAGACTCAAACCCAGGACCCTGGGATCATGGCCCAAAGGCAGATGTTCAACCACTGACTCACCCAGGCATCTTCAGATAAATTAGATTTTAAACCAAAGACTGTAGTAAGAGATGAAGAGGGACACTATATCATACTTAAAGGGTCTATCTAACATGAAGACCTAACAATTATGAATATTTATGCCCCTAATGTGGGAGCAGCCAAGTATATTGATCAATTAATAACCAAAGTAAAGAGATACATAAATAATAATACAATAATAGTAGGAGACATCAAAATGGCACTCTCAGCAAAAGACAGATCTTCTAAGCAGAAAATCACCAAAGAAACAAGGGCCTTGAAAGACACACCAGACCAGATGTATTTCACAGATATATACAGAGTATGACCTTCTGATGCAACTGAATACACATTCTTCTCAAGTGCACACTGAATTTTCTCCAGCATAGACCACATACTGGGTCACAAATCAGGTCTCAACCAATACCAAAAGAATACGATTATTCCCTGCATGTTTTCAGACCACAATGCTTTGAAGCTAGAACTCAATTGCAGTAAGAAATTTGGAAGGAAGTCAAACACTTGGAAGCTAAAGAGTATGTTATTAAAAGATGGATGAGTCAGCCTGGAAATTAGAGAAGAATATTAAATATTCATGGAAACTAATGAAAATGAAAGTACAACTGTTCAAAATCTTTGGGATACAGCAAAGACGGTCATAAGAGGCAAATACATCGCAACACAAGCCTCCCTGAAAAAATTCAAAAAAATAATCTCAAATACACAAGCTAACCTTACACCTAAAGGAACTGTAGAAAGAATAGCAAATAAAGCCTAAACCAGCAGAAGAAGATTGCTAATAAAGATTAGAGTAGAACTCAATGAAATAGAGACCAGAAGAACTGTAGAAAAGATCAATAAACCAGGAACTTGTTCATTGAAAGAATTGATAAGATAGATAAACCCCTAGCCAGACTTATTTTAAAATAATAGAGAAAAGACTCAAATTAATAAAATCACAAATGAAAAAGAAGACATCACAACCAATACCAAGGATATACAAATTATTTTAAAAACGTATTATGAGCAACTATATGCCAAAAATTAGACAATCTGGAAGAAATGGATGCATTTCTGGAAACCTAAATTACCAAAACTGGAAAGGAAGAAATAGAAAACCTGAACAGGTCAATAACCAGCGAGGAAATTGAAGCAGTCATCAAAAGCCTCCCAAGACACAAAACTCCAGGGCCACATGGCTTCCCAGGGCAATTCTGACAAATATTTAAAGAAGAAATAATATCTACTCTACTAAAGCTGTTTCAGAAGATAGAAATGAAGAGACTACTTCCAAACTCATTTTATGAGGCCAGCATGACCTTGATCTCAAAACCAGATAACGACCCCATCAAAAAGGAAAATTGCAGACCAATATCCCTGATCAACATAGATGCAAAAATTCTCACCAAGATACTAGCCAAAAGGATCCAACAGTACATTAAGAGGATTATTCACCACGACCAAGTGGAATTTATCCCTGGGATGCAAGGATGGTTCAACATTCATAAAAAAAAAATCAATGTGATAAATCACGTTAAGAAGAGACAAGAACCATATGATCCTCTCAATAGATGCAGAGAAAGAATTTAACAAAATTCAGCATCCATTCATGATTAAAACTCTTCAAAAGTGTAGGGATAGAGGGAATTTTTCTCAATATCATAAAAGCCATTTATGAAAAGCCCACAGAAAATATCATTCACGGGGAAAACCTGAGAGCCTTTCCCCTAAGGTCAGGAACATGACAGGAATGCCCACTCTCACCACTGTTATTCAACATAGTACTAGAAGTCCTAGCCTTATCAGTCAGACAACAAGAAGAAATTAAAAGGATTCAAATGGACAAAGAAGAAATCAAACTCTCCCTCTTCGCAGATGACATGATATTGTATGTAGAAAACCCAAAAGACTCCACCCCAAGATTGCTAGAACTCATACCACAATTCAGTAATGTGGGAGGATACAAAAATCAATGCCCAGAAGTCAGTGGCATTTCTATACACTAACAATGAGACTGAAGAAAGAGAAATTAAACATCAATCCCATTTACAATTGCACCCAAAAGCATAAGATACCTAGGAATAAACCTAACCAAAGAGGTAAAGGATCTCTACCCTAAAAACTACACTTCTGAAAGAATTTGAGAAAGATGTAATGAGGTGGAAAAACATTCCATGCTCATGGATTGGAAGAATAAATATTGTAAAAATGTCTATGCTTCCCAAGGCAATCTACACTTTTATTGCAATCCCTATCAAAATACCATGGACTTTTTAACAGATTTGGAACAAATAATCCTAAGATTTATGTGGAACCAGAAAAGACGCTGAATATCCAGAGGAAGGTTGAAAAAGAAAACCAAAGCCAAGGGCATCACAATGCCGACTTCAAGCTGTACTACAAAGCCGTGGTCATCAAGACGGTGTGGTACCGGCACAAAAACAGACACATAAATCAATGCAATGGAATATAGAACCCAGAATGGGCCCTCAACTCTATGGTCAACTAATATTCGATAAAGGAGGAAAGATTGTCCACTGAAAAAAAGACAGTCTCTTCAATAAATGGTGTTGGGAAAATTGGACAGCCACGTGCAAAAGAATGAAACTAGAGCATTCTCTTACACCAGACACAAAGATACACTCAAAGTGGTGTAAAGATCTACATGTGAGACAAGAATCCATCAGAATCGAGAGGAGAACACAGGAAACACTTTTTGAACTTGGCCAGAACAACTTATTCCTAGACACATCTATGAAGGCAAAGGAAACAAAAGCAAAAATGAACTATTGGGACTTCATCAAGATAAAAAGCTTCTGCACAGCAAAGGAAACAATCAGCAAAACTAAAAGACAACCTACATAATAGGGGAATATATTTTCAAGTGACATATCAGATAAAGGGCTAGTATCCAAGATCTATAAAGAACTTCTCAAACTCAACACCCAAGGAACAGAAAATCCAGTCAAGAAATGGACAGAACACAAGAAGAGACATTTTCCAAACAAGACACACACACGGCCAACAGTCACATGAAAAAATTCTCTGCATCACTTCTCCTCAGGGAGATACAAATGAAAACCACAATGAGACACAACCTCACACCAGTGGGAATGGCTAAGGTTAACAAGACAGGAAACCACAAATGTTGGAGAGGATGTGGAGAAAGGGGAACCCTCTTGCACTGTTGGTGGGAATGTGAACTGGTGCAGCCACTCTGGAAAACTGTGTGGAGGTTCCTCAAAGAGTTAACAATAGAGCTGCCCTACAACCCAGCAATTGCAGTACAGGGTATTCACCCCAAAGACACAGATGTAGTGAAACACCTGGACACCTGCACCCCAATGTTTATAGCAGCCATGTTCACAGTAGCCAAACTGTGGGAGGAACCACGATGTCCTTCGACAGATGATGGATAAAGAAGATGTGGTCTCTGTATACAATGGAATATCCCTCAGTCATCAGAAAGGACTAATACCCACCATTTGCTGCGATGTGGACGGAACTGGAGGGTATGATGCTGAGTGAAGTAAGTCAGTTGGAGAAGGACAATCATCATATGGTTTCACTCATATGTGGAATATAAAAAATAGTGAAAGGGATCATGAGGGAAAGGAGGGAAACTGCTTGGGTAAAAATTAGAGAGGGAGATAAACTATGAGAGACTCCTAACTCTGGGGAACAAATAAAGGGCTGTGGAAGGGGAGGAGGGTGGGGGGATGAGGTGACTGGGTGACAGACACTATGGAGGGCACTTGATGGGATGAGCATTGGGCATTATACTATTTGTTGGCAAATTGAATTTAAAGTAATGAAAGTTATAAATAAATAAGCAAGCAAGAAAGCAATGAATATTATCCTAAATGTTAAAACAATTATGGCATGTTAATCAAAATCAGGTATTAGATAAAGATTTAAAAAACTAAATAAATTCAAGGGACCAGATGAAACAAGATCCCCTGCTCTTCTTTCATCTTGCCTACCTTCCTGTACCATACTGTCTTGATGGTTGCAGCTTTATAATACAGCTTGAAGGCTGGAGTTGCGATGCCACCAGCTTTGGTTTTCTTTTTTTCAACATTCCTTTGGCTATTAGAAGTCTTTTGTGGTTCCGTATAAGGTTGGGGATTGTTTATTCTAGTTCTATGAAAAATATTGATAGCATTTTGGTTTTGGTTTTGTTTTGTTTTGTTTTTATTGATAGCATTTTGATAGAGATTGCACTGAATGCATATATTGCTAGGGTGTCATTGACGTTTTTATAATATTTGTCTTTCCAATCCATGAGTATGGGGTGCTTTTCAATTTATTTGTGTCGTCCTCAGATTATTTCATAATTATTGTATAGTTTTCTGAGTACAGATCTTTTGCTTGTTTGATTACGTTTCTTTCTAGTTATCTTATGGTTTGGGAGACAATTTTAAACTGGATTGATTCATTGATTTTTTTTTCTGCTTCATTGTTAATGTATAGAAATGCAACAGACTTCTGCACATTGGTTTTATATACTCCTTTTGCTGATTCCTATATCAGTTCTGGCAATTTTAGAGTGGAAACTATTGGGTTTTCAACATAAAGCATTGTCACCTGAGAAGAATTAAAATTTAATTTCTTCTAGCTAATTTGGATGTATTTTGTTTTCGTTTTCTGTTGTTGTTGTCTGATTGCTGAGGACTTCCAGTACTATGTTGAACAACAGTGGTGAGAGTGGGCATCCCTGTCCTATTCTCAATCTTAGGGGTAAAGCTCTGCTTGTCCCTATTGAACACAATATTCATTGTGGGTTTTCATATATGGCTTTTATGATACCAAGGTTTTTTCCTTCTATCCCTAAACTTCAGAGAGCTTTAATTAAGAAAGGATGCTGTATTGTTGTCAAATGCCTTTCCTGCATCTTTTGAGAGGATCCTATGATTCTTGTCCTTTCTTTTATTAATGTTGTGTATTACACTGAATGATTTGCAGATGTTGACCATCCTTTATCCCAGGAATCAATCCTATTTGGTTGTGGTGAAAAATCCTTTTAATGTACTGTTGGATCCTATTAGCTAGTATCTTCGTGAGAATTTTTGTATCCAGGTTCATTAGCGATATTAGTCTGTAATTCTCCTTTTTGGTGGGGTCTTTTTCCAGTTTTAGGATCAAGGTAATGGAGGCCTCATAGAAAGAGCTTGGAAATTTTCCTTCCATTTGTATTTTTTGAAACAGCTTCAGAAGAATACGTTTGAAATATTTAAATGTTTGGTAGAATTCTGCTGAGGGGTCATCAGGCCCTGGATTCATGTTTGTTGGAGGTTTTTTGATGACTGCTTCAATTTCCTCACTGGTTATGAGTCTGTTCATGTTTTCTATTTCTTTGTGTTTTAGTTTGGTAGTTTATATGTTTCTAGGAATGCATCCATTTCCTCCAGATTACCTAATTTTTTGACAAGTAATTGTTCATAATATTCCCTTATAATTGTATTTCTGGGTGTTGGTTGTGATCTTTCCTCCTTCATTTATGATTTTATTGATTTAGTTCCTTTCTCTTTTCTTTTTGATAAGCTTGGCTAGGAGTTTATCGATCTTCTATTATTATTTCAAAGAATCAGCTTCTAGTTTCATTGAACTGTTCTACTGTTCTTTTTATTTCTATTTCACTGATTTCTGATCTAATCTTTTTTATTGTCTTCTCCTGCTTGGATTAGTCTTTATTTGCTTTTCTTTCTTCAGCTCATTTAGGTGTAGGTTTAGCTTGTGTATTTGAGACTTTTTCTTGTTCCTTGAGAAAGGCCTGAGTTGCTGTATACTTCCCTTTTAGGACCACCTTTGCTACATTCCAAGTTTCTGAACTGTTATGCTTTCATTTTCATTTGTTTCCATGTATTTTTTTTTTATATTCTTAAATTTCCTAGCTGACCCATTCATTCGTTAGTAGGATGTTCTTTAAACTCCATGTGTTTGCATTCCTTTCAATTTGTCTCTTGTGATTCACTTCAAGTTTTAAAGTATTGTGGTCTGAAAACATGCATGGTATAATCTCAATATTTTTATATGTTTGAGACCTGATTTGTGACCCAATATGTGATCTAATCTGGAGAATGTTCCATGGGTACTCAAGAAGAATGTGTATTCTGTTGCTTTAGGATAAAATGCTTTGAATATATCTGTTAATTCCATCTGGCCTAGTGTGACATTCAAAGCCCTGTTTCCTTGTTGATGTTCTGCTTAGATAATCTGTGCATTGCTGTGAGTGGGGTGTTAAGGTCCCCTACTATTATTGTATTATTATCAATGTGTTTCTTTAATTTGTTATTAATTGGTTTATATAATTAGTTGCTTCCAATTAAGAGCATAAATATTTGTACTTTTTACCTCTTCTTTTAGATACACCCTTTTCTTTCTTTTTTAAAAGATTTTATTTATTTATTCATGAGAGACAGAGAGGAAGAGAGGCAGAGACACAGGCAGAGGGAGAAGCAGGCTCCATACAGGGAGCCTGACATGGGACTCAATCCCCGGTTTCCAGGATCACACCCTGGGCTGAAGGTGGTGCTTAACCACAGAGCCCACCGGGCTGCCCAGATGTACCTTTTTCTTATGCTCTAGCAACCTTCTTCATTCTTTTTTATAGCCTTTGTTTAAAATCTGGTTAATCTGATATAAAGATGGGTACTCCAGCATTTTTATATCCATTAGTATGATAAATGGTTCTCCACCCCCTCACTTTCAAACTGGAGGTATCTTTGTTTTCCATATTAATCTCTTGCAGACACCATATTGATGGGCCTTGTTTTTCATCCATTCTTATACCCAGTGTCCTTTTATTGGAGCATTTAGTTCATTTACATTCAGAGTAAATATTGAAAGATATAAATTTAGTGCCATTGTATTACCAGTAATGTTTCTGTTAATTGTTAATTGTTTTGTGCTTTCTCTTCACTCAAAGGATCCTCTTTAATATTTTTTGCAGGGCTGGTTTAGAGTTCATAAATTCTTTTAGTTTTTGTTTTTCCTGTAAGCTCTTTATCACTCTTTCTATTCTGAATAACATCCTTGCTGGATAAAGTATTCTTGGCTGCATATTTTTCCCACTTAGCACATTCAATATTTCATGGCAGTCCTTTTGGGCTTGCCAGGTCTCTGTCAACTGTCTGCTACCAGCCTTATGTTTCTACCCTTGTAACTTAAGGGCCTTTTGTCCCAAGCTTCTTTCATGATTTTCTCTTTATCTCTGAAATTTGCAAGCTTCAGTATTATATAGGTCAAGGTGTGGACCTATTTTTATTGACTTTGAGGGGGATTCTCTGTGCCTCCTGGACTTGAATGCCTATTTCTTTCCCCAGATTAAGGAAGTTCTCAGCTATAATTTCTTCAAATAAAACTTCTGCCCCCCCCCCCTTTTCTAGGACCCCTACTATTTGAATATTATTTCCACTTAGAGTATAACAGTTTTCTTGAGGTCTTCTTTTGTGACCTAGTAGTTGTTTTCTCTCTTTTCTCAGCTTCTTATTCTCCATAAGTTTGTCTTCTATATTCCTGACTCTTTTCTGCCTCATTTATCCTAGCAGTTAGAGTCTTGATTTTTGACTGCCTCCCAATATTTTTCATTTAATTGCATTTTTCATTTCAGAAAGATTAGATTTTATTTCTTTTAATTTCTTTTATTTTATGTAAAGGATTCTTTAATGTCTTCTCTGCTTTTTTTTAAGCCGAGCTTGTATCTTTATAATTGTTGTTTTGAGTGATGCCTGGATGGCTCAGCAGTTGAGCACCTGCCTTTGGCTCAGGGCATGATTCCGGGATCAGGGGTCAAATCCCACATTGGGCTCCCTGCATGGAGCCTGCTTCTCCCTCTGCCTGTGTCTCTGCCTCTCTCTCTCTCTCTCTGTGTGTGTGTGTCTCATGAATAAATAAATAAAATCTTTAAAAAATTTGTTGTTTTGAATTCTAGTTCCACCAACTTGTCTTTCTTATATCCGTATTGATTAAATCCTTGGCAGTGAGTTTTGCTTCCTGATCTTTCTTTTGGGATGAGTCTCTCCACCTCCTAATTATGTCTAGAAAAGAATAGATGAAAGAGAGAAAAGAAAAAATTAGCAAAAACATCAAAAACACCAGAAAAATACAAATGAAACAAGCCAGAAAAAATTGATGAAAGAAAGAAAGAAAGAAAGAAAGAAAGAAAGAAAGAAAGAAAAGAAAAAATCAAACAAGAAATAAAACAGAAGAAAAAAATAAACTAGATTCTGAGTGTATTTTGCTTATTGTTAAAAGAATTTAGACCCAAAATAAGAAAGAAACAAAAACATATATGTATATGTTTATACGTGTGTGTGTGTGTGTGTGTGTATATATATATATATATGTATATAAGTATACTGTCATCTGACCTCTATGCTAAATGGTTTGGTGTTATTGATGAAGCGACTGAGGAGGAGAAAATAAATGCAGCCCAGAGGCTTCTAGCCCAGCTGCCAAAAGCAAATGTTGTTCTCTTGAGATACCTTTTTGGAGTGTTATACAACATTGAGCAACAATCCTCATCCAATCAGATGACAGCTTATAACTTATCAGTGTGTATAGCCCCAAGCATTCTTTGTCCACCTAAGTCCTGCTTTGGAATTGGAAGACAAGTATATAAAAAAGGTTTCTCTTGTACACTTTTTGATTGAAAATTGCCTCAAGATATTTGGAGAAGACATCACTTGTCTCTTTGGAGAGAATTCAATGAGTTGTGATAACAATGAGAAGGCTGCAGTGATAGAAAAACCGCCTGTCGAATCCAGCCAGTGAGAGTGAGAGCGATTTCCAAAAAGGCACAACTGCAGAATGATACCAAGTCCCCATCTGGCATGGGCCCATCCACCTACATGTCTACAGTTTACTAACTCACTGAAGACTGGAATCTCCATAATGACACTTGACACTTCCTTTTTCTTTATTTTGCCAATGAATGAAAATGAACCCCTTTCAAGACCCAGCTATTTCCATTTAAAGTTTTTCCTGGGTCCCATATATTCATGTGGAGGATATCCTCCCACAAAATATCTCCTCTATCTTCAATGTCTGCCATATCTATCATATTACATACTTTTGTATTGTAAAAAATATATATATAGATATATATATAGATATATATATATATCTATATATATATATATATCTCACAAGAATAATTTCTCAAGCAGTTCAGTATTTTATGTCCATCTGTTATGCTTTCTCCTATGTTATAAAATGTGTTTCACATATTTTAGATTTTTAACCCAAACTGTGTTATACTAATTGCAGGATAAAGTAGGTCTCCTACATCTTTCCAAGGTAATATGACATAAATATCTACTTCATTTTGCAAATGTCTTCCATCTGTTACTATAAATAAGATATAGATTAGGTAGGGAAGTAGCAACTCCGAGTTCTGGTATACGATATTCAGTGAAAATCAAGTTGGCTAATTTTTATAGAATGATATATTATAAAAATAAGTTTCAGCAGTAAATAATCTTGGATATAAATACATCTGCAGCAAAACCATAGGCTAGGTTTGTATTCACTGACTTACAGAGAGTTGCATTAGGGCAAGGACTATATATACTGAATTATAATAGCAAGGGGTGGCATCACTGTCTACATTTCCTATTTCCCATTCAGTTTGAAATTATCTACTTACCAATTTCTGCCAAAGGAGTCCATTTACTTTTAATTGGCACAGTTTATTTCCTCCTGTACAGATTTTGAAATTTTTAATTCCTTTTTCCATTGATTGCCATAATATGATTTCTCATCTGATAACCTGTTTATGTAATGATTTAGATAAGTTCTTATATTAAATAATGTGTTCTTGTAATAACCCAGTTAGGTCATGAGGTATCCCTATGTATTTTGGAATTAGTTGCTAATATTTATTTGAGTTGCTAATATTTTAAGATGGCATTTGTGTTTATGACTGAGATGGCCTCTAAAAATTCGCTGACACTATCTTTAGGCATTTAGATCATATTAAGATAGTTTTGGAATAAATTACGTATGCCAGCTTAAAAAAGGGGGGGGTGGATTGTCTGCTGCGGTTGGGAGACTGGGAGCTTGGAAGAAAGGAGGAAGAGAAACGAACCACGCAGGGGCTGGGGATGAGAAAACCGACGCACAGAAAGCTGGTGCCTTGCCCAGGGCCTCGTCCCTCAGCTCCCGGACCTCCTGCAGCCCCCTCTTCGCCTGGCTCCAGTTCCACGACGCCTCTCCCAGCAGCCGCTCTGTCTCCAGCAGCAGCTGTTCCGACTCGGAATTAGGGGGAGACCAAGGGGGGGGGTCCTTGGCCTTCCGCTTCCCGTCTCCCAGGCCCTGAACCTCTGCCAGCAGCTCCTGAGTCTTTTCCAGTTTCCTGGCTACCAGGTCCACCCTGAAGCTATGGGCGCAGGAGGTGCGCTCCTCGGGGGAAGGCTCCTCCTCCTGGATCAAGTCCAAGACCTCCCCAAGAGTGCCTTTCTTCTCCATCTCGTGGACTCTGAGCATCATTTGGGGTTTGGCACACACGGGATGCTCCACGGCGCACAGTAATCGGTGCCCTCCCAGCCACACACCTCAACCGCCTCTGCTCTAAAGAGCCACAACCCCTTGCCTTACAGGAAAACTTGTTCTACTTCCAGAATACCGTAATAAAAAAAAAAAAAAAAAAAAATACGGGTATTAAAAAAAAATTTGAGAAACTCAAATTTATATATATATATATATATACACACACACACACACAAATAAAAGAAAAGCAATGAAGGAAACAAAAAAGAAATATATATAATATATTATTATATATACTATGTATAACTAAAAATTTTTAAAAATTGATAAAATAAGAAAATAGCTGAAAAATATAAAACTGAAAGCTAAAGAATAATTTAAAAAAAAAAAAAACAAATGCTATATACTGTTTTTCCAAAGAGCTGAAGTTTTGCAGTTGTCTATGATCAGTAAACTTGATGTTAGTTAGTTGTTCCTGCTAGTCTGGGGGAGGGGCCTGTTGTGCTGATTCTCAAGTGTCCTTGACTGGATGGAATTGGGCCTCCCTTACCAAGGGATCAGGCTCAGAATAAGTGGCCCTGAATTGCATTATGTGGTGTTGTTTTGCTCCCTGAAGGATTTCAGCACTGATGGAGGGCGGTAATGAAAATGATGGCACTCTAATTTCTAGCCCTGGAGCTGAAATTTCACACCCCCCAGTCTTCAGTGAGCCCTCACAGAGAAACAGTCAATCACTTTTGTCTCTCTGGTTTCTGTTCCAACTCTGTGTTCACCCAGTCTGTGACTCAGCATTTTACCTCAAGCATGGGATGCAGTTTCCATTCCTCAAACTTTATGGACTCTTGCTATAGGAACTGAACTCATTCCTCCTGAAGGCCAACTGAACAGGCAAGTGGCTGACTCACTGGCTGTTCGCTTGTTCGTTCGTTCATTAATTTTCAACAGATTCCCAGAAAGTCAAACCCTAAATAGAGTCTTTTGACTAATTAATGTAGTTTATTTGGTATTTTAAGTTACATGGGAAGCATTGTCAAACACATAATGATAAGCCCTCTTAGATTATATTAGGTGCGTGAATGTTATAGCTGTTCCAAAAATTAAATGAAATTCCTAATGTTTTAATATGTCCTGGTACAGTGTAATTAGGGTTCTATTCAAATTGTTAAAATACTGTGTGTTACAAAAAATAATCAAATCTTCTTATCAACTGCACCATAATGAACTGTCATTGGGTCTTTAACCACATCCATTTTTTACTCCTATGTCATTTACAGGTATTGTTCTGATGCTCTTGCAAAAATAGGGTTCAGCTTCAAGAAGATTCACAACAAAGACTTTTGACAAATACCGGTTTCTGGTCACCCAAAGATCATAAAACTAAAGTATGAATTTCCAGAACTAAAGAAAAAGCTGCATTCAAACAGAACAAAAAGTAATAAATAACATGGAACTGAATGAATTCAGGAAAAATGATGATTGATTTGTTTGTTTCTCTATATGGAAAAAGATGACTGTTTTTAATGACTCTTGTTCAAAACATTGTTGATCTCTTCATGTTAGCTCTTCCAGATTTTATTCATTTATTTATTCATGAGGAACACAGAAAGGGGGGAGGGGCAGAGACCTAGGCAGAGGGAGAAGCAGACTCCATGCCGAGCCTGATGTGGGACTCAATCCCAGATTCCGGGATCATGCCCTGAGCCAAAGGCAGATGCTCAACCACTGAGCCGCTCAGGCGTCCCTGCTCTTCCAGATTGAAGGAAACTTTATCTCTAGAGATATCTATAACTTACAGAAATTTTATGAAAATGTTGTTTTGTAAACAAAATATTTTTTTCTACCTACCTGTAACCCTCCAGAATTCAGAAACTTTCAGTGGGTATTCTTTTTTTGTGTGTGGCAATTGTAAATCATCTGCATAAATCCTGTGGGAATCTGTTTTCGCTGTAACAAGACACCATTGTTACAGGATTGGTTGGATTACCAAGGCCTTGACTAAAATGTTATTTTTTTTCCTCCCCAGCCCACCAAGATTTTATTTTTAAAGTAATCTCTGCTTCCAACATAGGGCTCAAACTCACAACCTTGAGGTCAAGAGTCGTGCTGTCTACTGTCGGAGCAGGCCAGGTGCCCCTGAAATCTCATCTTTAGACGAGATGCATAGACTCAGATAGGATCAGACAGCTTGGAGAAACTCAGATCGACTTTCTGGAACTTATCAAGCCCTTGGAAACTGTTGACCTGATACCTTCCTTCCAGAGTTCCCCACAGCCTGACCAGGTGAGTCAAGAGTGCCACCTCCTGGCAAATGAAACCAAGAGTCAGATGCTTAACCCAACTGAGCCTCCCAGGTTCCCCTAAAAAGTGCTTTTAAATGCTGAAGTTCTTCCTTCCTGCCTTGCCTTTACAGGGACGAGGACACCTATGCCTCCTACCATTGACCGTCTGTCTACTTGGAGAGGAAGAAAGTATTCTAGATTGCTGAACCCTAGTTTTCCATGCTGCAGATGACAGGACATCCTCCAATCTGACCAAGGAACTCCCTCACTCTGAGCCAAGGACAAGAGATCTTGTTGTTTTACTTATTTTTTATTTTTATTTTTTTAAGATTTTATTTATCTGTTCATGAGAGACACACAGAGAGGCAGAGACACAGGCAAAGGGAGAAACAGGTTCCACTCCGGGACCCTGACGTGGGACTTGATCCTGGGACTCCAGGATCATGCCCTGGGCCAAAGGCAGGCGCTAAACCACTGAGCCACCCAGGGATCCCTGTTGTTTTGTTTTAAGTTGTGGTTAAAAATAGACATCGCCTACAATTGAACATTTTAACTGTTTCTATGCATAGAGTTCAGTAATATTAGGTATGTTCATATCCTCCTTGCTGCGTTATCTTTCCATTCAATTTTTTTCAAAGAGCTAAACATTACATGCTTATTTTAAAAATATTTTATTTATTTACTTTACACAGAGAGAGAGTGAACACAAGCAGGGGAGCAGCAGGCAGAGGGAGAGGGAGAAGCAGGCTCCCTACTGAACAGGAAGCTGGAAGCAATGGTGAGGGGCTCAATCCCACAACCCTGGGATCATGACCTGAGCCAAAGGCAGATGCTTAACTGAACAAGCTACCCAGGCACCCTATACAGACTTAATCTTTTTAAAGTTCGTTTATTCATTTTTCATTATCTCTAGACCCAACATAAGGCTCAAACTCACAGCCCTGACTGAGATCAAGAGTTTAGTACTCTAGTACTCTTCTGATGGACCTGCCCAGGTGCTCCTTCCACTTCATTTTTTCAAGAATCCTGGGATCATGTCTCAGAGTCACCATTTCTCCGGTGAGGCCCCCTACTCGACCCTCCATGCGGAGGTGCCATATGTCGGGCTGGTTCATGTTTCTCCATCTTCCTTCCTCCTTTTAGGAGACAGAAGGTGGTTTGTGAAACAGCCAGTGACTGTGGAATGAGACTGAGGATTTCCCTTGGAAAGTGGGTGTGAGAGAGAGGAAAGGTTGATGGAGAACCAGCAAACTGTTGGCGTTGCTTTAGAGGCAGGGGTGTGCTTGCTGGGCCCTCACCCAGGGTGGATGAGTCAGAATTGTCCCCTCCCTTAGTCCTTCGCCCTTATCAATCTATGCCTGTGTTTGGTCTCTGAACCCTAAGACAACACCATCATGTGTTTAAGTTCCCTTCAGACTCAGCAGGCCGCACCATGCCACGCCCTCCCAGATGCACCCCCACCCCTGGATAGGATTAGAGTGAGATGTCATCCTCCACATCCAGGATTCCCAAATGGTTTATTGGGATTTCCTGGGTTAGGAAACCAGGAGGGGATTCTTTGCCCCCAGACAAGGTGAACTCTTCAGACATCCTCTTTCCTCTTCCCCTTCCTCTTCCCACTCTCTCCCTGCTCTGCCCTCCCCTGCCCTCCCCACAGTTTGGAAGCTGCAGCCTGAGGGTTGGGGGAGTTGAAGAAAGCCATTCTAAGGAGAGGAGTCCCAGGCTCCAACATTAACAGATAGCCTTGTGCATTTGAATGAAATGACTGGATGAGGCCCATTGGAATGGATGACCCTGAATCTCCCTTCAGCTGCCCGCCATCCCCCACCCCTAACTTTGAGTCCTCCACGGGATTTGGGAACAGAAGACCCTGTGTGTGTGTGTGTGTGTGTGTGTGTGCGCGCGCGCGCATGTGCTGAGGGTGGTAGGGCATGTTCACGCTGGCTCCTGCAATTTAGTTCATTCTGGGAATGTTCTGTTCTTTCTGAGATGAGCAAAGCTAAACTCCTCCCATTGCCTAGTTCTTTAAAAGCCTGATTCTCTTGTTTTCTTGGTGAATGGACTGACCCACATCCTCCCATCCCACCAGACCCATTGTGTGAATACTTCCACTTGAAGAGTTCTTTTACCTCCTCCAGAAAACAAACAACAGCCACCCACACCCACCCCATTGTCACAGATACACAACCAACAAAACAAAAATCCTGCTGACCTCCTTCTGCCTCAATCTACTGTAGAGTCACTCTCTTAGACATGGTTTAAGCTCAATAACTTGATGCTATCTCCCTTTCTCTAGCACAATTCCATCCTCCATTAGGCCCATATTATAATTGCATGACTACACTACTCACATGAGCTGGAGACAATATGCTAAAGTGATCGGATGGTAGTGCTGTCAATTTGAAAGGACCTACACATCAAGGCGTCCATAAACATGGTCCCTGGAAGTCTTTGACATTCACATGCCTCTGATGAAATCATTGTTCTGGAAACTTCAGCATCTATAGCCGATCTTGTCCATGTTCTTCTAACCTTTATTCACCCTCTGTTCACCTGATACTTTGCCTGATTGTTCACAGAGAAATTAGATCTCATCCTACAAGAGCTGAATCTGAATCCTCTGCTCACCCTGAAAAGAATATGCACAGGTCTGCACCTGTCTTATCCTTCTCCACTGTGTCTGAAGAAAATGTGGCCCGCCCTCCCTCCTCCTGTCAAAAGTCAAACCCGAGATAAGATTTGGATATAAAGGAAACTAGAATACTGTTTTGAACTACAGATACTTTCAAAAAGTAGCCACAGAGGCGGCAGCAAAGAAACACACACAAAACACACCTCCTCCCCCCAGCAGGTGGAAGGAGGGTGTGCTGACTCCCTTCATTTTTCTCCTGAGAAGCACACCCCCTCGCATGCCCCTGGAAGGTGCCTTGGAGGGGAGCACCAGGAGGGGAGTGATTGACATTCTTATCTTCAAGGACAGGAAGTTGAGCATGACATGAGAATTCTGGACAAACAGATCTTGTTATTAAAAAGGAAAAAAATCCTTATGTTTTTTTAGTTGAGTTACTCTTCCACAACTTCTTCTCCTTGTTCAACCCAACAGACAAGCATTTAGGGTTTGCCACTCCTCAGAGTCTTGTTTTGCTCTGGAGGGCTATGCCATGTGAAGCTTGTCAGGGAGAAATTCATCCACTCTTTTTCCCATTTGTCCATTGGACATCAAGGTCATCCTTGGGGTTGGGCCCCAGATGCTGAGAGGGTGGAGGTCAAGGTGGTGCCTCTGGGATGTTATCCTTTCCAGCATCTTTGAATTCAACCTCCTTCATGGCCTTCCTCTTCCCTTCAGGGCACTGCCCCGCTTTCAGCCACCATCTAAAGAAATGGCTGGGATAGTGGTAATGCCTTTCCAAGGTGCACATGCTCTTACCGGAGGATCCAGTGATCCCACTCCCAGGGATCAGCCCCTGGTGACACAGAGGAGATGAAAGCAGATGGCTGCACAGAAGCCCCACACACAGACATTCACAGCACCTGTTTTCGTGATTGCCTGGACTTGAAGGTAACTGACAGAGAAGTCCCTTGGTAGGTGAATGGCTCCCCAGGCTGGGGTACACCCGGGTCACAGAGTGTTTTTGGAAGGTGTTGAAAAGAAACAAGAGAGTTATGGAGCCATGGAGAGCCAGGAGGGGAACCTTTCCCATGTGGGTCTTCCCGACTGAGAAAAGCATATCTGAAAAGACAACTCTGTATGTAGGTACCTTATGATTCCAATTCCATGTGACTTGGAGAAGGCCAGACTCTGGAGAGGGTGACAAGAGTGGAAGGCCTGGAGAGCAGAGTCCAGAACTGTGGCGGCCAACATTGGTCAACTCTTTGACTGAGTTGTAGTGGAAGGACTTCAGTGAGCACTGTAACCTGTGGAGGCATAGTGTGCTTCCAGAAAATCTCGAGGAAAAGTATTGGCAACAGGAGTAGTTGTTGGGTCAGGCTCTAAAGGGAAGGGTGGAGTCAACTAGGGGGCATGAAAGCTGGAAGTAAATGTCTTCTCCCAGAACATGGAGGCATCAAAGTAGTTCCAGACAACACTGATCATTTCTGACTTAGAGATGGTGACATTCTCAGAAAATATGTAGACTGAAATAAATAGTCATCAAAAGGGCATGTGAAACTGTGAAACTACCCATTCCACTGACGTGAAATTTTGCATCATGTAAATAATTTCCAAGTCCAAAAATATTCAGACTGATGAAAGAAAGAAAGAAAGAAAGAAAGAAAGAAAGAAAGAAAGAAAGAGAAAGAAGAAAGAAGAAAGAAAGAAAGAAAGAAAGAAAGAAAGAAAGAAAGAAAGAAAGATCAGCAGGTTGCCCGGAGTTTTGGTGGGGGTGGGGGCATGGGGGGAATGATGAATAGGCCAAGCATGGAGGATGTTTAAGGCAGTGGAACTGTTCAGAATGCCTCCATGACGGGTAAGTTACCTTTGTCAAAACCCACAGAGCTGACAACACCGAGAGGGAACCTTAGTGCCAACTCTGGACTCTGAGTGTATGATGATGATGATGCCTCAATATGGATGCAGCTATTGTGATCCATATACCAGCTCTGGCACAGATTGTCGGTGGGCTCAGGGGAGCGGGAAGCTCTGAGGGAGCACGCGTGCCCTTGTGCGTGTGGCCAGGGGGGAGGGGGGCGTTGGGGAGGACTGAGTGATGGTGCAGCAGGCAGCATGGGGGAACTTTGCATTCTCCACTCAATTTTGCTGCGAACCCAAAAATAATAATAATAATAATAATAATAATAATAATGCCTCATTAAACAGGCAGGCAGGAAAGCAGACAGAAACACAAAGACACAGACACACCCATGAATGAATGAACATAAAAACAGACAAGCAAACCTGATGTGGCACCGCTGAGCCAACAGTCAAGAAATAATTCTTGAGACGTTTTTGGTGCCAAGAGAACACAACCTGTGGGCAGAGAGAGCTGCGCTGGGATCATGAGGAGTAACTGATGCTATAGTTTCTAATCCGTGGGGTTAGGGACCATGTCAGTCTCCCAGGAATGGTCGCACACTGAGCAAGGTCTCTAAGACATTGGAGGGCTAGCTCCTGTCAAAGTCCGGTTATGACCTAGTATTTTCTTTAGATGTGGGGCAGTGGGCCACATGTTGAAAGAGGACCGTGATTATCTCCTGGGCGTGTGCGGTTACCAGAGTGAGGTGATGGTGACTAGAGCACAGCTACATGTGTAACACGAGAAGGAAAATCCTTGAGGAAGTGTAGGGGTGTCACACCCGGTGTGTCTGGGAGGTATGGTGGGCTGCAGGGGTGTCAGGAGACCCAATTTTAGTTCATATCTTTGGCCTTTGTTCTCTTTGTCAAGAGTGATGACGTTCCAGTGGGGACATTCTCGCAGCCATGGGGGAGGAGACCTGCTCCTCTACCCTCTCGGGGTCTCTGCCGGGGCCTAACAGGGCAGTTGACAGAAGATATGCCCAGGAGAGGGGTGTGCATGCTGCTTGGTGTTTGCATGTACACAGGAGCCTTCGCCAGAGAAGAGGAGGAATCGATCAATCTGTGAAGAATGGATGGGACAAAGGGCTTGGGCAAGGGAGAGGCAGGCCACGGAGGAGAGGGGCCAGTGGAACAAGGTTTCTCTCCGTGGATTGTTCAGACCCTCGTTCTCCCGGTTCCCTCTCCTATGTCAGGTGATTCAGAGTGTCTTTGCTCCTCCTGGTTCCAGGGAAGGTACCTTTCCCCTGGGAGTTTGAGCTCCTGCTCTCACAAAGAAAAGAAGGGTCAGGGTGTCCTTCCCGCAGCTGCTGAGTCTTCAGCGAGTGGAGTTCCAAATCACCGATGTACCAAAGCGACACCTTTTGGGGGTGACCCGGTCTGGTCTCCTTCAGGGCAGCCCTGGTCAGTGGCTCGTGAGTCCTTGTTCCTCGGAACATTCTCATCCCATCTCAGGCTCCTGTCATTCTTACCATTCCCGAGGCTCCACCACAGCAGTGCTAGCTCCTCAGCATAGGAAGTGCCCCCGTAGTTCAACCCTGGGCACTACGGGCTCTCGTTGCTACGGTGTTTCTCTATTTTTCTTCAGCTCTGAGTCATCAATGACGGACTCTATGCTTATCAACCCCGGACTGCACGTCTATCCAGAATTACACTTAAAACCGCCTGATTTGCTGACCTGGTGGCCTTGTAGACATGACGTATCCCAAAGGACCTAACCCTAAATTCTTGTTCCTCTTCCTCGCATTGGCCGTGCATAGACCTCCCATCTGAACGGATTGTACCACTGTTAGGCTAGTGACCCTGGTCCAACCTCTCGGAGTGTTTTCTCATTTTTTTTCTCTCCAAGCAACAACCACCCTCACCCCCCTTCCCCCCGCCTCTGTGTGTCCTTTGTCATTTGATCCTCTTCAGAGGATGTTTCATGGAGCCCAGAGGTTTTTAATTCCCAACTCTCCGTTTCTTTTTGAGGATCATGCCCACCTTGGGCGTCAAGTCTTAAACCCTCTTTGCCTCACCCTAGATCCCAAATTATTCTGCCCCCCCTCCCCAATGTGTTCCACTTTTATGTTTGCCTTGGGAGTGTGTGATCCATTTAAGGTTCACATTTGTATGAGGTGTGATGTGGGGTTGTTTAGGTCAAAGACATCTTGTTTCTTAGTCTGCCTGCCTGCAAGTTTTCCCTGTGGATGTCTGATCACCATCCTCCGACTTCATGGGGAGGTGGACCATCTTTCCTCCCTCAAATGGTCATTGCGCCTGTGACAGAATCCTTTTGGACTTGGGCATATCCATTTGGGTATCTGTTCCGTTCCAGTGACCAACAGG
>NC_064243.1:122840000-122846548 GCF_003254725.2 Canis lupus dingo
GTTAGGGTTAGGGTTAGGGTTAGGGTTAGGGTTAGGGTTAGGGTTAGGGTTAGGGTTAGGGTTAGGGTTAGGGTTAGGGTTAGGGTTAGGGTTAGGGTTAGGGTTAGGGTTAGGGTTAGGGTTAGGGTTAGGGTTAGGGTTAGGGTTAGGGTTAGGGTTAGGGTTAGGGTTAGGGTTAGGGTTAGGGTTAGGGTTAGGGTTAGGGTTAGGGTTAGGGTTAGGGTTAGGGTTAGGGTTAGGGTTAGGGTTAGGGTTAGGGTTAGGGTTAGGGTTAGGGTTAGGGTTAGGGTTAGGGTTAGGGTTAGGGTTAGGGTTAGGGTTAGGGTTAGGGTTAGGGTTAGGGTTAGGGTTAGGGTTAGGGTTAGGGTTAGGGTTAGGGTTAGGGTTAGGGTTAGGGTTAGGGTTAGGGTTAGGGTTAGGGTTAGGGTTAGGGTTAGGGTTAGGGTTAGGGTTAGGGTTAGGGTTAGGGTTAGGGTTAGGGTTAGGGTTAGGGTTAGGGTTAGGGTTAGGGTTAGGGTTAGGGTTAGGGTTAGGGTTAGGGTTAGGGTTAGGGTTAGGGTTAGGGTTAGGGTTAGGGTTAGGGTTAGGGTTAGGGTTAGGGTTAGGGTTAGGGTTAGGGTTAGGGTTAGGGTTAGGGTTAGGGTTAGGGTTAGGGTTAGGGTTAGGGTTAGGGTTAGGGTTAGGGTTAGGGTTAGGGTTAGGGTTAGGGTTAGGGTTAGGGTTAGGGTTAGGGTTAGGGTTAGGGTTAGGGTTAGGGTTAGGGTTAGGGTTAGGGTTAGGGTTAGGGTTAGGGTTAGGGTTAGGGTTAGGGTTAGGGTTAGGGTTAGGGTTAGGGTTAGGGTTAGGGTTAGGGTTAGGGTTAGGGTTAGGGTTAGGGTTAGGGTTAGGGTTAGGGTTAGGGTTAGGGTTAGGGTTAGGGTTAGGGTTAGGGTTAGGGTTAGGGTTAGGGTTAGGGTTAGGGTTAGGGTTAGGGTTAGGGTTAGGGTTAGGGTTAGGGTTAGGGTTAGGGTTAGGGTTAGGGTTAGGGTTAGGGTTAGGGTTAGGGTTAGGGTTAGGGTTAGGGTTAGGGTTAGGGTTAGGGTTAGGGTTAGGGTTAGGGTTAGGGTTAGGGTTAGGGTTAGGGTTAGGGTTAGGGTTAGGGTTAGGGTTAGGGTTAGGGTTAGGGTTAGGGTTAGGGTTAGGGTTAGGGTTAGGGTTAGGGTTAGGGTTAGGGTTAGGGTTAGGGTTAGGGTTAGGGTTAGGGTTAGGGTTAGGGTTAGGGTTAGGGTTAGGGTTAGGGTTAGGGTTAGGGTTAGGGTTAGGGTTAGGGTTAGGGTTAGGGTTAGGGTTAGGGTTAGGGTTAGGGTTAGGGTTAGGGTTAGGGTTAGGGTTAGGGTTAGGGTTAGGGTTAGGGTTAGGGTTAGGGTTAGGGTTAGGGTTAGGGTTAGGGTTAGGGTTAGGGTTAGGGTTAGGGTTAGGGTTAGGGTTAGGGTTAGGGTTAGGGTTAGGGTTAGGGTTAGGGTTAGGGTTAGGGTTAGGGTTAGGGTTAGGGTTAGGGTTAGGGTTAGGGTTAGGGTTAGGGTTAGGGTTAGGGTTAGGGTTAGGGTTAGGGTTAGGGTTAGGGTTAGGGTTAGGGTTAGGGTTAGGGTTAGGGTTAGGGTTAGGGTTAGGGTTAGGGTTAGGGTTAGGGTTAGGGTTAGGGTTAGGGTTAGGGTTAGGGTTAGGGTTAGGGTTAGGGTTAGGGTTAGGGTTAGGGTTAGGGTTAGGGTTAGGGTTAGGGTTAGGGTTAGGGTTAGGGTTAGGGTTAGGGTTAGGGTTAGGGTTAGGGTTAGGGTTAGGGTTAGGGTTAGGGTTAGGGTTAGGGTTAGGGTTAGGGTTAGGGTTAGGGTTAGGGTTAGGGTTAGGGTTAGGGTTAGGGTTAGGGTTAGGGTTAGGGTTAGGGTTAGGGTTAGGGTTAGGGTTAGGGTTAGGGTTAGGGTTAGGGTTAGGGTTAGGGTTAGGGTTAGGGTTAGGGTTAGGGTTAGGGTTAGGGTTAGGGTTAGGGTTAGGGTTAGGGTTAGGGTTAGGGTTGGGTTAGGGTTAGGGTTAGGGTTAGGGTTAGGGTTAGGGTTAGGGTTAGGGTTAGGGTTAGGGTTAGGGTTAGGGTTAGGGTTAGGGTTAGGGTTAGGGTTAGGGTTAGGGTTAGGGTTAGGGTTAGGGTTAGGGTTAGGGTTAGGGTTAGGGTTAGGGTTAGGGTTAGGGTTAGGGTTAGGGTTAGGGTTAGGGTTAGGGTTAGGGTTAGGGTTAGGGTTAGGGTTAGGGTTAGGGTTAGGGTTAGGGTTAGGGTTAGGGTTAGGGTTAGGGTTAGGGTTAGGGTTAGGGTTAGGGTTAGGGTTAGGGTTAGGGTTAGGGTTAGGGTTAGGGTTAGGGTTAGGGTTAGGGTTAGGGTTAGGGTTAGGGTTAGGGTTAGGGTTAGGGTTAGGGTTAGGGTTAGGGTTAGGGTTAGGGTTAGGGTTAGGGTTAGGGTTAGGGTTTAGGGTTAGGGTTAGGGTTAGGGTTAGGGTTAGGGTTAGGGTTAGGGTTAGGGTTAGGGTTAGGGTTAGGGTTAGGGTTAGGGTTAGGGTTAGGGTTAGGGTTAGGGTTAGGGTTAGGGTTAGGGTTAGGGTTAGGGTTAGGGTTAGGGTTAGGGTTAGGGTTAGGGTTAGGGTTAGGGTTAGGGTTAGGGTTAGGGTTAGGGTTAGGGTTAGGGTTAGGGTTAGGGTTAGGGTTAGGGTTAGGGTTAGGGTTAGGGTTAGGGTTAGGGTTAGGGTTAGGGTTAGGGTTAGGGTTAGGGTTAGGGTTAGGGTTAGGGTTAGGGTTAGGGTTAGGGTTAGGGTTAGGGTTAGGGTTAGGGTTAGGGTTAGGGTTAGGGTTAGGGTTAGGGTTAGGGTTAGGGTTAGGGTTAGGGTTAGGGTTAGGGTTAGGGTTAGGGTTAGGGTTAGGGTTAGGGTTAGGGTTAGGGTTAGGGTTAGGGTTAGGGTTAGGGTTAGGGTTAGGGTTAGGGTTAGGGTTAGGGTTAGGGTTAGGGTTAGGGTTAGGGTTAGGGTTAGGGTTAGGGTTAGGGTTAGGGTTAGGGTTAGGGTTAGGGTTAGGGTTAGGGTTAGGGTTAGGGTTAGGGTTAGGGTTAGGGTTAGGGTTAGGGTTAGGGTTAGGGTTAGGGTTAGGGTTAGGGTTAGGGTTAGGGTTAGGGTTAGGGTTAGGGTTAGGGTTAGGGTTAGGGTTAGGGTTAGGGTTAGGGTTAGGGTTAGGGTTAGGGTTAGGGTTAGGGTTAGGGTTAGGGTTAGGGTTAGGGTTAGGGTTAGGGTTAGGGTTAGGGTTAGGGTTAGGGTTAGGGTTAGGGTTAGGGTTAGGGTTAGGGTTAGGGTTAGGGTTAGGGTTAGGGTTAGGGTTAGGGTTAGGGTTAGGGTTAGGGTTAGGGTTAGGGTTAGGGTTAGGGTTAGGGTTAGGGTTAGGGTTAGGGTTAGGGTTAGGGTTAGGGTTAGGGTTAGGGTTAGGGTTAGGGTTAGGGTTAGGGTTAGGGTTAGGGTTAGGGTTAGGGTTAGGGTTAGGGTTAGGGTTAGGGTTAGGGTTAGGGTTAGGGTTAGGGTTAGGGTTAGGGTTAGGGTTAGGGTTAGGGTTAGGGTTAGGGTTAGGGTTAGGGTTAGGGTTAGGGTTAGGGTTAGGGTTAGGGTTAGGGTTAGGGTTAGGGTTAGGGTTAGGGTTAGGGTTAGGGTTAGGGTTAGGGTTAGGGTTAGGGTTAGGGTTAGGGTTAGGGTTAGGGTTAGGGTTAGGGTTAGGGTTAGGGTTAGGGTTAGGGTTAGGGTTAGGGTTAGGGTTAGGGTTAGGGTTAGGGTTAGGGTTAGGGTTAGGGTTAGGGTTAGGGTTAGGGTTAGGGTTAGGGTTAGGGTTAGGGTTAGGGTTAGGGTTAGGGTTAGGGTTAGGGTTAGGGTTAGGGTTAGGGTTAGGGTTAGGGTTAGGGTTAGGGTTAGGGTTAGGGTTAGGGTTAGGGTTAGGGTTAGGGTTAGGGTTAGGGTTAGGGTTAGGGTTAGGGTTAGGGTTAGGGTTAGGGTTAGGGTTAGGGTTAGGGTTAGGGTTAGGGTTAGGGTTAGGGTTAGGGTTAGGGTTAGGGTTAGGGTTAGGGTTAGGGTTAGGGTTAGGGTTAGGGTTAGGGTTAGGGTTAGGGTTAGGGTTAGGGTTAGGGTTAGGGTTAGGGTTAGGGTTAGGGTTAGGGTTAGGGTTAGGGTTAGGGTTAGGGTTAGGGTTAGGGTTAGGGTTAGGGTTAGGGTTAGGGTTAGGGTTAGGGTTAGGGTTAGGGTTAGGGTTAGGGTTAGGGTTAGGGTTAGGGTTAGGGTTAGGGTTAGGGTTAGGGTTAGGGTTAGGGTTAGGGTTAGGGTTAGGGTTAGGGTTAGGGTTAGGGTTAGGGTTAGGGTTAGGGTTAGGGTTAGGGTTAGGGTTAGGGTTAGGGTTAGGGTTAGGGTTAGGGTTAGGGTTAGGGTTAGGGTTAGGGTTAGGGTTAGGGTTAGGGTTAGGGTTAGGGTTAGGGTTAGGGTTAGGGTTAGGGTTAGGGTTAGGGTTAGGGTTAGGGTTAGGGTTAGGGTTAGGGTTAGGGTTAGGGTTAGGGTTAGGGTTAGGGTTAGGGTTAGGGTTAGGGTTAGGGTTAGGGTTAGGGTTAGGGTTAGGGTTAGGGTTAGGGTTAGGGTTAGGGTTAGGGTTAGGGTTAGGGTTAGGGTTAGGGTTAGGGTTAGGGTTAGGGTTAGGGTTAGGGTTAGGGTTAGGGTTAGGGTTAGGGTTAGGGTTAGGGTTAGGGTTAGGGTTAGGGTTAGGGTTAGGGTTAGGGTTAGGGTTAGGGTTAGGGTTAGGGTTAGGGTTAGGGTTAGGGTTAGGGTTAGGGTTAGGGTTAGGGTTAGGGTTAGGGTTAGGGTTAGGGTTAGGGTTAGGGTTAGGGTTAGGGTTAGGGTTAGGGTTAGGGTTAGGGTTAGGGTTAGGGTTAGGGTTAGGGTTAGGGTTAGGGTTAGGGTTAGGGTTAGGGTTAGGGTTAGGGTTAGGGTTAGGGTTAGGGTTAGGGTTAGGGTTAGGGTTAGGGTTAGGGTTAGGGTTAGGGTTAGGGTTAGGGTTAGGGTTAGGGTTAGGGTTAGGGTTAGGGTTAGGGTTAGGGTTAGGGTTAGGGTTAGGGTTAGGGTTAGGGTTAGGGTTAGGGTTAGGGTTAGGGTTAGGGTTAGGGTTAGGGTTAGGGTTAGGGTTAGGGTTAGGGTTAGGGTTAGGGTTAGGGTTAGGGTTAGGGTTAGGGTTAGGGTTAGGGTTAGGGTTAGGGTTAGGGTTAGGGTTAGGGTTAGGGTTAGGGTTAGGGTTAGGGTTAGGGTTAGGGTTAGGGTTAGGGTTAGGGTTAGGGTTAGGGTTAGGGTTAGGGTTAGGGTTAGGGTTAGGGTTAGGGTTAGGGTTAGGGTTAGGGTTAGGGTTAGGGTTAGGGTTAGGGTTAGGGTTAGGGTTAGGGTTAGGGTTAGGGTTAGGGTTAGGGTTAGGGTTAGGGTTAGGGTTAGGGTTAGGGTTAGGGTTAGGGTTAGGGTTAGGGTTAGGGTTAGGGTTAGGGTTAGGGTTAGGGTTAGGGTTAGGGTTAGGGTTAGGGTTAGGGTTAGGGTTAGGGTTAGGGTTAGGGTTAGGGTTAGGGTTAGGGTTAGGGTTAGGGTTAGGGTTAGGGTTAGGGTTAGGGTTAGGGTTAGGGTTAGGGTTAGGGTTAGGGTTAGGGTTAGGGTTAGGGTTAGGGTTAGGGTTAGGGTTAGGGTTAGGGTTAGGGTTAGGGTTAGGGTTAGGGTTAGGGTTAGGGTTAGGGTTAGGGTTAGGGTTAGGGTTAGGGTTAGGGTTAGGGTTAGGGTTAGGGTTAGGGTTAGGGTTAGGGTTAGGGTTAGGGTTAGGGTTAGGGTTAGGGTTAGGGTTAGGGTTAGGGTTAGGGTTAGGGTTAGGGTTAGGGTTAGGGTTAGGGTTAGGGTTAGGGTTAGGGTTAGGGTTAGGGTTAGGGTTAGGGTTAGGGTTAGGGTTAGGGTTAGGGTTAGGGTTAGGGTTAGGGTTAGGGTTAGGGTTAGGGTTAGGGTTAGGGTTAGGGTTAGGGTTAGGGTTAGGGTTAGGGTTAGGGTTAGGGTTAGGGTTAGGGTTAGGGTTAGGGTTAGGGTTAGGGTTAGGGTTAGGGTTAGGGTTAGGGTTAGGGTTAGGGTTAGGGTTAGGGTTAGGGTTAGGGTTAGGGTTAGGGTTAGGGTTAGGGTTAGGGTTAGGGTTAGGGTTAGGGTTAGGGTTAGGGTTAGGGTTAGGGTTAGGGTTAGGGTTAGGGTTAGGGTTAGGGTTAGGGTTAGGGTTAGGGTTAGGGTTAGGGTTAGGGTTAGGGTTAGGGTTAGGGTTAGGGTTAGGGTTAGGGTTAGGGTTAGGGTTAGGGTTAGGGTTAGGGTTAGGGTTAGGGTTAGGGTTAGGGTTAGGGTTAGGGTTAGGGTTAGGGTTAGGGTTAGGGTTAGGGTTAGGGTTAGGGTTAGGGTTAGGGTTAGGGTTAGGGTTAGGGTTAGGGTTAGGGTTAGGGTTAGGGTTAGGGT